>NC_142203.1:9620518-9832732 GCF_049639895.1 Pseudopodoces humilis
TGGGCTGTCTGATGACAGTTGCAAATTGGCAGGCTCTTTTTCTTCTTCAATTAGTGATGAATGTGTCATTCCATCCTGTAAACACTACCGAGCATACATTCAAGCTTTGTTCTTAGTGAAAAGTGGCACTTACTTGAACCCTTGCAGTCAAGATAGCTTAGTTGTATAGCACTTTACAGGTATAATAGCTGGTTATGTACTTCTGATATGAGACATTTTTCCAATGGCTTAGTGGGTACTGAAAAAAATCCCCACTGTGGTCCCACTGCCATTCCACAACATCTTTATGATGAGGTGTGTATTCTGTATTTGTTGTACTTAACATGCGCTTTATTGCTGTATGCATTTCCCTGTTGTTAATTTAAGTGCTCCTCTATTGTGTAACACATACAATGTTTTAAACTCTAATGGCATCCTATGAGGACTGGCATTAGAAAAGTACCGATACTTCAGATCATCATAATAGTGATACTTGACTGGTCTTCCATGTAAATCCTTTGGGAATGGCCAAAATCCATACAGGTGAATTTCGTCACAAAATCTGGTAGCAAGTGTATACATGAGGAGACCAGTGCTGGGTCGTTTGATGTGGACCTTGTTTGTCAGCCAATAGCTGCAAAGAAAGAAAGAAACTCGTATAACTCATATAAAGTCACGTAACTTTATGTGAATAAATCCTGTGAACTTATTTTACCTACTATGCATTCATTCTACATGATGAAAAGGTGAAACTGCTCTCTGACCTGAGATTGTAATGACACTGTTCTGGTGCACCTTTATTCCTCCTAGAAGAGGTTAAGGGAGACCTTATACAGCACAGTGCTGGAAAACACCTGGCCAACTAAGGGACTTCAGGCTCTAATCCCGACACAAGATCATGTCTGCAGAAGCTGGAAGACTGTAGTTAACCTCCTCAGCAAGATCAGGGAACAGTCTCTTGTTACAAAACCTGACCTGCTGTGGTATCCAATTCATGTGATCGAGTGAGCCCTACACTGAATATTTGACTGGCCTGGTGGTTATGTCACAGACAAGCAGTCTAAGTAGAAAACAAGTGGAAATGACAAATGTAAGAATGTAACTTTCAGGAGCCAATAGAAGAGAAGCTCGATTTACTCACTTGTAATTAAACACATAAAACTACCTGTTGTTAAAGGCAGTCTCCAGATAAGCAAAACCTTACACTACTGATTTTTAAAAAGTTTTGTTTTGCACTCAAACATTCACTGGTCTGACTGAGGCCACAGGACAGTTTTCCTGAGCCAGGACCAGGAAGTCTGGTTATGGCTTTAAAAGCAGTAGCGAGTTTTCAAATACACAAATGAAAGCTTAACTGGATTCCAGTATGCAGCTCATGTTGGCACCCTCTGTCACCAACATTGTTCTACATCTCTTACCTTTAAAATCAGAATCTCATTAAAAGTGTCAGCTATTATCAGTAAAACACTTCTCCCAGGTCTGATTCAATAGAAAGTCCACTAGTACTTTATGGAAATAAAAAACGTCACTTAGATTCTTAAACCTGGTCATTCTGCTGATTCAGACAAACAGCAGCTGTACTGATCAGACTGTGGAAATATGTGACTGCAAGTAAGGGAAGTAATTATTACTTAGCCTTACCACACAAATGTAGCACCACTGCAGTGTGCCACTGTACTCAGCTATCAGCTGTGAATTGCTCCTACCACAGTCTAGGAAGAAGGTCAAGGGAGACAAGCCTCACCAGACCAGAGTTAAACTTGTTTTAAATGGGATTACAATAAGGCTGGAACTTAAAAATTAAACATCAAGAGTGCTATAAAGGCATTAATGATGTAGCAGGAGGAACCTCCCACCCCCCAATATGAGACAGGACAGCAAAACTACATCTTTAATCAAAGCTTGAAGTGTGTTAAAAGCACCAGATATTATGCAACAGTTTTATTAACCATTCCATTGAAACTGGCCTTTTCAGTTTCATTCTTTGCCAAAACCATAGCCTTGAATCACAGAGAGGTATGCATGTGAAAGCTAGTCTGGTATTTTTGGTGGGTTTCTTTGGTTTTCTTTTTGTTCTGTTTTGGGTTTTTCTTTTTGGGTTTCCTTCTGTTGCTGGCTTTTTTTGCTTTATCTTGGTTTGTTTGGTTTTTTTTGCAGTATACTCAAGTTCATTTTTTGAAAGCTGAAGGACCCTGCAAGCAGGAAACAGCTCTCAGCTGAGTAACTGCTTCTCCAAAGCCAGCATAGGGAATGACTCAGAATTTTGCTTGGCTGTAAAAACAGTATGGTAAAAAGCACATTTAAGGAGAGAATGCAACTGGGAATGGGTACATCGACAAATGACACATGCATGTATCATTTTTCATTGTCTTCATAAACATCACATTTGAGACATAACATGCTAAGCAGTTTATTTTTCACTCTGACAAGCAGCAACTCTGTAAGACAAGATAAACCAAAGGAAGGACTCCATTCCAGAAAATAAATGCTTGATTAAGGAAAAGTTGCTGGAGAAATAAATCTGAACACTTTCAGCACTTCGTATCACTGACACAGCAGAGCAGATTAAAAGCTAATTACTTTATTTTTGTAGAAACTGGTAGCTGTGTCTTGAGAAGCTGGTACTTTAATCTCATGCAGTCATCCATCTACATGAGTGTTTCTAGCCAAAGAGCAGTCAAAATTGGTGCATCTGGTACTACAGGGTACCACTGTTATCATTCCAGCCGAATTTCACCCTTCCAGAACAGATGCTCATGCAGAAAGTTAAATTAGTGAATAGGCAACTATTTGAAGAGGACACATCTTAATTAAGCATTTCCACCCAGAAATAAGTATGTAATGAAGGAATAAAGATGCAATGAAGACGCTCTTAGAATTTAAACATATAAAAACATATCTTCTCTTCTGTTTGTCATATTCAGTATTTGACTGAATAGTATTTGTATTATACAAAACAGAAGTTTAACTATTTGGTATTTCTCAAAATTGAGAAGATCCAAACTCTCTCTCTGTATATACTGAAAATAGAGCACTTGATGTAACTACTATAAAAATTTTGTAACTTGGCATCAATTATACTTCACATAAAAGAAATAAAATAATAACATGCAATAAATGAAACAGTTGGAGGCACTCAGTGCTCTAGGCTTATGCTTCCTATCTCTGCAATTCCTGGCTCCCAACATCTGCTTGAATTAATAGAATTGTCAAGTGGTGACAGATCTCACTTAATCTTTGTGATTTTTGTTCTGAAAGACATGTGTCAACTTTTCGGTTGGTCAGGCAGCTGTTCTAATCTCAAGCTGAGTTGAGGCTGGTTAAGGGTCAAGTGATGCTGTAGATGCTTTAACCAATAAGCATCTTTGTACCTGTTTTTAGTTTCTAGAGTTTTATTACAGCTTTAGTTTGAAGCATAAAGATACTCTCATGATCTACTTTTCGGGGATGCACTCATTTTCTGTTTAACTAAGATTACATCATGAAGGAAGCAACTAAGCATAGAACAGAATGAGAAACTCTTCCTTTTTCTCATAGCTAACCTCTAGATCTTCACCCATGACCAATTCCTGACTTCCCAGCTGGATTAGGAATCAGCTTAATTGACAGGACTGGGTGGATCTCAGCACGTTAGAAAATCGTCATTACTGTGAAGCCTCTAACTGGCCACGTGGTGCACCACTACATGCACTCACTTTCTTGGTGCCTCATGCTGAAAAACAACTCCTTTTAGGGGCCTGAAGGCTGAATTTATTGAAGATTAGTGAATGTGCAATGAATAAACACTCAATTCTATAATTTCTGTGACTTGAAGTTGAGTAGCTTGAATTCAAGGACATCTCTCTTCCAATTACTTTAATACATATGGCAGATGGTAGTGTAGTAAAGACACTGGCAAGACACCATGAATTTCAACTAATGCTCAAAAGTAATCTCTAGGGATAAGTGAAAAACAGCACAAATAAAGTACACTCTCTGCAAATGTAGAGAGTAATAGAGAACTTTCTGCAATGCAAGGAAAGTCAGGTCAGTACTTAGGTCCATGTATTGCATTTTATAAAACTGCCATTAATAAATACCATGTTGGCAACAGGTAACTAAAAAAAACCCACAATACACTGTAAGAGTAAGGGTCACCCTGCTGACAGTAGAGAACTGCTAAAAATGCTTCCTCCACAAAAAGAAGGGGTATTTGAACAGGTACTGGTTCCTGTAAAAATGCCCTTGTGTGCCTGCTATCATTCACTTCAGCTCCTCATCCCAAATCCAAGCATCTTTGCCTCCAAAACTTCTTACCCGCTTCAGACATATTAGGTAGTGAGCCATGGCCACATGTCTGATACCTCTTTTACACAGTCCAATATGGATCTCTTCTACAGTCGTTTCTTTATACAGAGCACACACATTTAAAATAGATTTGACATTATTTTAAAATCTGAACAATGATCTCTTCCATGTTTCAACTGTATTTTACATTAAAAAATGAAAATAATCCAAGACATTTTTGGTATTTCTGTTAGTACTGGAAAGAAATACTGTCAATAATGGATTTGTGCCAGCATTATTCTAGTACTCTGTAGTACTAGATGCTTTACATGTTTTATCCTTCCTTTTACTATTATTATCTTAATGAAACCTAGTTCTTATATGCAGTTCCACAACATAAATTGAAGACGTTTTAAAATTCTGTATGCAAAAATGTATTTTTTGTCAAAGAGCCTTCTTAGCTTCTACTAATACAAAAACTATAAAAATTATATAAAAATTGATTTTTAATTGAGTAGGTACAAAACCTAAGCATGTTAACCATGAGATTATTCCTATTGGAAGGAATGTCAGCAGACCTCTGACAGATGTCAGATCAATCTCTTTGTCCAAGTAGGGTTCCTCAGCCATTGCTGGCTGTTCTCCAACCCAACCACCTTTGTAGCTCACTCTTAAGCTTGCTTCAGTTGGAAAGTATCTTTTGTGCTTTAGAGGGCCCAAAGGTGCTTAACCAGGTGGGAAACTCTAAGTCCATGTTTAAAATAAGCAATGAAAAAGTGGAAGTCTGCCCTGATGAATCTGAGATAAATAAATTATTTACAACCAAAAGCATTGTTAAAAGATTACTTTGACACTTACATTTGTCTTTGAAATATGGAACATCAATATTTTGGCTTTTAAAAATACTGAATACTGTTTCTACCACACCAAAATACCACCTGTAGTTAGATATGCAGTCAAATTCACCAGACTTTCACCTATATCTATCCTCATATTTATGAAAATGGAATGTTCTACTATCAGCATGGCTGCTGGAAGAATGTCAGCTGAATAGCATGTTACTACCTGATAATGACTTCTTGCAGCTATTGACAAAAATTAAATTAAACACATACAACCATAGACATCTGTTTTAAAAACAGTTAAAATGATCTTCTGAGGAGACTATTACAATGACTAATGCATGCAACAATTGATGCCAACCATCATAATGTTATATGAATACTGTGGTATTCAAATTACAATTGTTCATCCTGCCACTGTGGAATAGATGACTTCTGACTAAACTAAAACATGGGACGTGCTTTCCCATGGCTGTACTCTGAGTGAAATGTTGTCTCAGACAAAGAAAATCAGATATGATGGGCTACATTCAAATACCAGGTAATTAAGTGTACTTAGCATCTTTATTTGCCTTATCTATAAATTCCAAAAGATGTCATAGCATAAACAGAACCAGGATCTGTTTGCATATATTTCAATGGATTTTGAATTCCCTGTTTCTGGACTGGACTGAATCTGAGGAAACATACATGTTTAAAGTCTGAATAGCTCAGAAGATTATACACTGAGCTACGTTTCTTGAGATGTCCAAGCTGATCTCCAAGCAAACCTCCTCAACACAACTGTCTGCCATTGAAATACTGTTCCTTTTACAGACAGAGAGAATATTTGTAAAATGATCTGAGAAATCATACATGGTATTTGAGAAGTAAAAATATGAACATTAATAGGAAGGTAAGGGAAAAAAATATTTTGAAAGCTGACAAAACATCTCAGTGTTACTCAAAAGTGTCTGAGTGAGAAGCTCAAGGATGTATATATTGTCTTGATTACACTCCCTCAAAAAATACTTCAGGACAAGACACAGAGTAAAGCAACATATGCTATTAGAAGAATAAAGTAACTTCTGTATGAGAAGATATAGAGTAGTTTGAAGAAGACAACTAGGTGGGGAGATGGAAAAACACTCCAAAGTTATGAAGTGGTGAAGGTGTTAAATAGGAATTTAATTACTACTTTAACATAAGCACTGTAACATAAAAAGTTATGGACTCAGTAAAGTAACTTATTAGCACGTCTGAAATAAACAGATGAAGGTAATACAATATTGAACTGGGAATTCATGGCAATACAATGTCTTGGATGCTATTGGCAACTGACTAAAAAACCCACAACTTGTCAATGTTCACAACCCAGTGGTGCTGATGAAGCTCCTTCTCAAAGGTTTGCTAAACTGCTGGTGATGGGAGCATATATCTGAAGGTAATCTTTCCTCTTTTTTCTAACTATTCTTCTGTTTCTGTGATGGCACCCGGCATTAGTAAGACTACAGGCTAGAAAGGGATCTCTTAGATAGCCACTTGTTCTTGGACCCAACATCTCTTTTCTAAGTAAGGTTTTAGGGCAAATATCTTCCTCTAATTCAAAGAATAAATCCTCTTCTTGTGCTTTCTTGTGTTCAGTGGGATTAATCACACCAATGATAGGAACAACCCTTCAATATAGCATCTCAATTTGTGTGAATGTTTTAATTAAAAATGCACTATTTGTCTTTTTCTTAATGAGATGCTTTGTGCAGAATGCTCCACAAGGAATCTGAAGTATGAAAGAATTAAAGTGTGAACAACAACACAGAAAATGTGACAGCCAGCACAAAAGCACTGCTGAGTGTTTGCACAAGATCAACCTGAAAGTTTTCAGTGTGCAATATTTTCAAAGAGCATACAAAAAACCCCTCTTTCATTGAAAGGAATAAAGCCCTTTAAGAAGAGCTGAAACTCCATCAGAGGTCACCCCAAAAAGTCAGGATTCTGTCCTGATCTGATCTACCTCTTTAGTAGCTAGAAACGTTCTCTGTGATACATCACACTACAGGACAGCAAGGAAAGCAAAAGCTACTTACTATGTTTCTAGTGAAACTTGGAAAGAATATCCATCAATATATTTTAGAAATTATTTAAGCCTTCAGGGATACATTTACAAGACCTGAACCTTTGCCAGTAAGTATGTTTAGTCTTCTATCGCATGAAGACAGAAACATCTACCCTTGCTTCAGAGCCATGAAAGTCACTGTCAGCAATTGACACTCTAGCACAGTACACACCACTGCTAAAAAGCGATGCTCGCTCAACTCATGCACAAAATCATTTTCAGGAGTGAAACATAGCTTAATTTTAGAAGAAGCCCCTTATAAAAAAGTTGAGATTACAGCTTCACTAGATGTGCACAGAGACATATGGCAAAGGTGCAACAAAACAGACCTAGAGTACATTTTACAGGTTTAGGAAGTCAAAACAGAAACCTCTGGAGAAAAGGTTTTCCTCCTGACAGATCAGCTCCTTCCTGAAATATGATGCAGAGAGATAGATCTTCCAGTGAGGTGTTCCATGTCTATCTTATTTCTGTGACACACCTGGACAATAATACATGTCTACTGTAGAGATAATGGAGCAAAATATAGAATTCTATGAATTATAGAATCACAGAATTGACTCAGTTGGGAGGCACCTTTAAAGATCAATTAGTCCTCTCCCCGTGTTCTGGGCATGGACATACTTCACTAGACCAGATTGCTCAAAGCTCCATTCAACCTGGCCTTGAGCAATTCCAGTGACGGGACATCCGCAAACAGCCTGAACATCTTGCTCCAGTGTCACAAAACTCTCATGATAAAACATTTCTGCCTTCTGTCTGCTCCAACTTACCTTCTTTCAGCTCAAAACCACTGTCCTTCGTACTGTCTTGGAGGGATGGGTTAATACTATCTCCCTCCCCAGCTTTCTTGTGGGCTCCCTTCAGGTACTGGAGGAACACAGTAAGGTCTCCCTGGTGCATTCTCTTATCCAGGCTCAGCAAGCCCAGCTCCCTCTGCCCATCTTCAGAGGAAGGATGCTCCAGGCCTCTGATCATTTCTGTGCTGCTGCTCTGTACCTGCTGCAGCAGTCTTCTTTCTGCTGAAGATTCTAGAGCCAGATGCAAGATTCCAGGTGCGGTCTCAGCAGAACAAAATTGGACAGAATGAACCCTCTCGACTTGCTGGCCCTGCTCCTTTTGATGCAGCCCAATCAATATACAACTGGCTTTCTGGGCTGTGAGTGTGAATTTCCAGCTCACATACATATGAAGACATGCTACGGTTTCCTTCAGCTTAAGAAGTCCTAAATCTCTCAAAAAACATTTTCAAAATTTTTTTTTAAAATCAATTTGTAGCCATAAGCTAGAAACCATCAGTGATAAACAAAAAGACTGCAACAATTTTTCTTTTACTCCCCACCCAGACATTATAAATTAATGAACTACCTTCACAATTATAAAATGAAAGTCAATGTGCCAGTGTGTAATTTCAAATCAATCTGTTTTTAAGTAATACAGACTGAACCTGCATCAAGTGAACTATTTTTTGTTATACATTTTTTGGAAACTGCTAGCATTTCTGGGCTTTTTTGTTATCTTTAACCATTCCAACAGTTAAGATGACTATTTATTATTTTCTGTATTTTTTATCTTGTTCCATGGAACCATTTAAAAATATGGAAATATTAAGGACTAAGATAAAACCTTAAAAATGTTGGAGAGCATTTGAACAGTGTGACTAATAGATGTAAAAATGGTGATCAAGAACCCTTCCGAGGATTTGCAAAGTCAGACAGATGTTTGTAGATGGCACATAAACAGTCAAATCTAGGTGAAATACAGCATCTGTGGCAACATACAGTAGCAATGATAAAACACAAAAGAGAATGAATCTGATAAATTAGAAAGAACTACAACTATCAAGTTGAATATTGAATGTAAACAACTATTTGCCATAATTTTATAGTCCTCCTTTCTCCTTAGTTTCACTCTTTCTGCATGAAACCTCAGAAGATAAACTATTTACCTATGTCTATAACTATAAATCACAGCAGCAAAAGAAAAAACCTTGGCTGGAAAAATTCCATGGGATTGCCATTCTGGAGAGCACATTGGGCCCAATTCTAAGAAATTAAATACTTATAAAAGTAGGTAAAAAGAATGCAAGTATATTTTAAATAAATAGGGCTACAAATTGTTTCAGAGTGAGTCAATGGCCTTTTCTCCTTTGCATAGGTTGCAAATACTACTTATTTTCTTCTCTAGAAAGGGTACTGGTATTAGTTTGGATTAAACAGAAGCAATGAATCAAAGGGATGATTCACAAGCAGATTGAAGACAGCACAAAAATATTTTATTGGTTGAAAAAACTCAGTAAAACAAGATTACCTACCACTATTCCACACACAGAAACTTATGTGAAGGTGGGAGAAATAAGCCTGTCAGGCAAAAAAACCATACACGTATAGTGTACAGAAAAGTTCCAGAATTTCCTAACAGCAACATGAGAAGGCAGTCACAGGAAAGAGATATTTCAGGTTTTAGGACATTTATAGCCTAAGCTTGTATTTTGACTCATGCTCATGATGGGTATGTTTTAGAAGTTCACTCCTCCCCTGAAGAAAAAGTTTGGCTGTGAGTGGTAACAACTGCTAGAAATAATTCCTTTCCTCTCCACTCATCTTCTAGGGCTCCTTTCCCACCTAGGGGTAGCACAAGAGACACAGCTGCTCTTCTCTCCTACTGGAACATTTTACTGACCTAGAGGTTGATCCAGACCAGCTGTGACGCTGGTTGGCTTCCTTTGCAGGGACTTTGTCTGTGGCATCAGGACAGCTGATATCAGCAGCCATCCTCAAGGTGCAAGACTGACACAAGCTCAGTCTTCTGTGACTTCTTCTATTTCTGGAGCTAAACTGAGAAATCTGAACCCAAAAGTATACCCCACCTGGATCACAAGGACAACTCCAGCAGAGATTGTGCAGGATGATAAATAAACAGGCTCAGAAAGAATACTGAAGCAGTCCCTTGACAGGAAACCTTGATAATATCCTAGGTCAGCAAAGGTACCGCCGACAAAAAATTAATTTTAACCATGTTCTGCACAGTAATTTGGTTATACAGCCAATGCCATGGGGTATCTAAAAGCAAATGTTCATATTAATACTGAACTTCATGAATCTTGAACCCCAAACTGTGTCCTGGGGTTTTGACTTTTTCTGGGAATTGGTGAGGGCATAACAAAAATTACATTATATTTCATTAAAAATTACCACAAAAAGACCTATCTATCTCCCATGCCAAATATAGGCAAATGGAGTGAAAGACTAATTAGGTTTGTAAAAAGAGTGCAACTGACTGGATAAAACTCTTCAACTGTATTAGTGAAAGGTTATCTGGGAAAGCAATGTCAAATTAAGAACATGGAGAAATCTTCTGTGGAACAAAGATCTAACAAATTCAGTTAAAGGATAGTAGACTAAAAAAGAACTATGAAACCTTTGTGTAAAGTTGTAACAGTAAGGCATACTAGAGTGACTGGGGACATTGCCAAGTGCTTTGAAACACACAGGTAACTTCTTATTAAATTAATAAAATATGGATTTCAAAAACTTACATAAATTCTTAATAATTTATGAAATAAAATTCATTATATAAAGTATTAATTCTTCATATTTGATGAAGGCATTACAACAACTTATAATTTATTAGAATTTTTCCTATGAAAATTTGAACAGAATATTACTGGAGAGGTGTATTTAAAATTAATAACTTGCCCCAATTCCAGCTTTCACCATTAGATCTACTTTTTGCTGCTGAGGGAATATCTATTCTTATTCTAATGGCCAATGAATATATTTCTGTAACATAAAAATTTTATCTAACTAGTTTTCTCTCTTTTCAAAACAACGCAAGTACAGACACGTCCAGAAGAAAGATCTAATATATGAAGAATAAAATGCAGTGCCCACTATGCATAGTAGTGAATTACGAAGACAATAATGGAAGGGCCCACTCAAATTGTTAAATTCTGACTTTATCACTTCAAAATAATTTATCTGTTGTCTAGAACATCCATTCCACAGGTCTGTATTCTTGAAAGACTATTTTCTAAAAACTTGGATGACCTGGTTAACTCTACCCTAAAAAAGAAAAAGCTTGGTATGAAAAGTTGTGTTGGATTTTCTTTCTGGGCCCAATACAAAATAAACAGTTATAAATGTAGGCAAAAGAAAACAACTAAATTTTAAGTAGGGCTACAACTGGAAATGTGTTTTAGAGTCAATTGCTTTTAGAGGGGCTCAGCTTGGGATTTTTTGGTCCCTGCTATGGAACATTATATTACATGTCCTGAAACAGGGCAAAATTTATAAAGATGATCCCAGTATGAGTACTCTGCCCACATCTGAAACCATTTCATTAACGGCATAGATACTGAAACTCATGTTGAAAAGTGCAGCCTGTAAATTTTAGAATATGGTCAGGATGCTCTTTGCTTATTGGACTATAAACAGTTTTAACCTGCTTTCAGCTTGTACCAGCTGCCCTTTACAGCTGAAGTCAAGAATGCCTAATATCAGGCTGGGCACAGTAAAATAACATGTTCAGTGCTATGCTGCTTCTTAGACTAACTTCAGCTGTATAGAAAATCTGGTCTCTTTCAATTTAATCAATACAAACAGAAGTCTCCTATGTAGGGATTATTGAAGAAAATGTGCATTACAGGACCTTAAATTTGATCAGTGCAATGAACCAGAGCAGATGAATCAGATACAAAAGCTATTGATTTTATGATCTGTCTCGGGGTGATTTATGATGATAGTCTATTCCACAATCCTCTGCTTTATGCTCAAAAATGGTAGTTGTACCTTTAAGACCTAAGACTGTGTTTGTGTTGGGCTGGGGAGGAGGGAGCTTTGGGGCTTTTGGTGGGCATGTTTGAAGACTCATTTCCCAGGTGTTCCATGGCTCTGTGAGGTTCAGGTCTGTTTGGCTAGCTTGGCTGCTTGGCCCAAGGCAGCCTTTCCCTTCCCTGGCCTGGAGCAGCCGCAGTAGGAATCTTTGACCTGCCTTGAGGTGAACTCAACAGGGGCAGGTCTGAGAGTGGAGTGGGACTGCTGGGAGCAGGGCTGCCCCTGTTCCAGCCCTACACCTTAGGGAGCCAAGGGAGAAAAAGCACACCAAGAGGCTCCAGACCAGCTGTTTCACCCCCCACGATTGCTGTGGAGAGAACAATGCCAGAGAGACACCAGGGCTTTGCCTCCTGCTGGAATTCCTCTGCGGAAGCTCCACTTCCCTAGGAGTGAAAGCTGGCACCATC
Source organism: Pseudopodoces humilis (assembly GCF_049639895.1). Taxonomy (NCBI): domain Eukaryota; kingdom Metazoa; phylum Chordata; class Aves; order Passeriformes; family Paridae; genus Pseudopodoces; species Pseudopodoces humilis. Next base: position 9,632,940 of record NC_142203.1, read on the forward strand.
CCGCACCACCTGTGGGGAAGAGGCATTTCTCCAGCATTTCCACCATTCTCTGGGCATTTTTGGGTTTTCATTCCTCTGCGAGTGTGGGGTAGAACATGACTTCTGACGGTTTGGTGTTGTTTTTCTTCCTCACCTTGTAGGCCATTTTGTTGTTAATAAACCGCCGGGTTTTTTTTGCACTTTCCTCTATTAGTATTCATTTTCTACTGGTGCAGGGGGCTTGGTTAAACTCTTTAGGAGACTACTCATTACAATGTGTCATCTCAAATTTGTCTCAAAAGTGAGACATCATCATGGTTCTCATTGAATTAACCAACCAACAAAAACAGGCTTCATACAAATAAAAGCATACTATTTCAGTAAATGAAGGAGGCAGAAGTTACTCCTTAGGATCAAGATCACACAAAACCTTTGACTAGTCAAAAGCATTCACTGAAGCATGTGCAATCATGTGTTGATGAATGTGTTTGAACAGAAACAATTTGCTGCATTAGAAATTAATGTGGAACTCTAAGTGTCAGACTGCCTTTCAAACTCCATTAAATATGAAAAGCACACTTAAACAATACAGAGGAGTCCATACGCCAAAGGACCAGTGCCTTTAAAGAATGAATGAAAGCTCACTGATCACTTCCTATTAAATTCTACCTCTTTGCAAACAATGCCAACCAAAATGCCCATTAAATAGCAATGGGATTTGACTGGAGTTCTGCCAAACCCATCAACCAGTTTCACAAGAACATGCAATACACCAAGGAAAAAACTGTTTTCAGTCACTTCTACAATCCATCAGAAACAAATATATGACACCTATGTGGAAGGCTGCAGATCCAACTAATGATTTTACAAGCAGTAACATCTCAAGAGAAATTTCTGTGATTTTCAAGTAAGAAGATTAATGGATGTTTTTACTCCACAAAGATTTTCTGTCTTTAGCTTGGTTTCTGATGTGACAGCCTTCTGCATCACCTTCTCTTTCAATTACCTATGAGAGGAGCATAGAGAAAAATGACAAAAAACTTTGCCATTATTGGCTAGTATTAAAAAAAATAGAAATGCGTCCTCTGCATTGTACAACTTGCTTTATTTTCTTTATGCAGGTTTCATACACTTTAAATCTGCACTGCATCAAGAGGCATAGAGTAGGTAAATATCTACTATTTTTCACTTTATTACTGCTGTTATATATCAAATAAAGAAAAAAAGGAATCATGAGCCAAACCACTTCACTAGACTGAAAGACTGAAACAAAGCAGAATTTAATAAGGACAAAACAACCAGGTTGTGTAAATGCATTTAAAATTATTTTAAAAGGAAATAGTTCTCACTATATGGATTAAATCCTTTAAACAAAATCTCAGCTGTCTTACTGCTACTTACAACTCTTCATACATTGTCAGTGGCTTTACAAAGTTAGCATCAACCATGTAACTCACAGTCATTTGAAGTGAGATCTTCAACTCATTAATGCTATAGAAATAAAGTGTGTTTACACACTGTCCCATTTCCCAGATATTCTGTGCCCAGAACTTGCCTTGCATATTACGAACAAGTTTATAGAATTTGAAAACAAAAGACGTATTTCCTCTTCTCTTTCACCTCTGCTTCAGAGAATGATTATCATACCAAAAAAGCAATGATGGCTTAGCAATCTCATGAGTTAACACAAGGAAATCTGAGACATAACTTTGTCACCAGTCTTTATGTATTATCCTTGCTGGTGAGAAGCCTGCTATTCTTTTAACAGATCCAGTTGGAAAAGATGTTTGCTACTAACAACATCAGAGAACTGACATTAACAAATGCGTGAACCAAATCTTCCTCTACCCACATTCTCTCAAACCTGTTCTCTCTTTGCTGAATTCATCCAGTTCATTTTCCAAAAGACTCCAGAGCCAGTAAGCATCATCCCTCTGGACCTGCTCCCACTGCTTCCCTGGGGGGGAAACCCACAAACTACAGCAAATCCGACTCTTTGGAAACCCACAGCAAACCCCTTGCAGGCAGCAGAAATCCCAATTGCCACCAGTGATCCAGGGGTCAGGCCTGCATTTTGTTTCCAGCACCAGCATGCAGCAATACTCCTGCAGCAGGCTGAGCTGCCCTATCTGCTTGGCACTCATTTTTCCACAGCACAGCTCACAGCTGTGCTCCCAACACACCCTCCAGTGGATGCCTTTTAGGGAGGGGAGTGCACTGCAACATGAAGGAAGGGCTTACCTCCTTGATCTTGTCTTTATCAGACCTCAGATTTTCTCTTTAGTGATTTTTAAATGACTGCTAGCTCTGCAAAGGGAAATAAAACTTAACACTGAGATTATTCTCTGCAACCTTCTTGTCATTGAGAGCTATGTTCTGTAAACCACCTTTTTCCGTATTGCATTTCAGTGCTTTGTCCATTATGGACTGAGACGTGAAAAAGGCAAGGCCTCACCTGTAAAGCCTGTGCCACATGTGAATCTTTCTCCTGCCTCATTAGCCCATCTGTATGTTACATTTCATCTGAGGCTAAATAATTTGATAAAAGCATAAGTTGTGCCATCTGTTGGTTTCAGTATGACTGTGAAACACCCACTTACTTCCCTTCTGCCAATCCTGCTAGTGAGTGTGCCCACACTCATACCAAAATGAAAAAAAAAAAAAAAAAGAAGAAACAAAAACCCCAAAAACCCCCACCTTGTGAGCCTCAAAAATGTTCTGAAACCAGGGACTGTACTTGTTTTCAGTGAGGCTCTATCTCAGATTCTTTTACAGGTCTCCTTTTCTTGCACAAGAAAATGATTACTCATTTTCTTTGGAAAGTCCCCTGTATCCCAGAGGTAGACAATAAAGTACAAATACATGTGGAAATGAAAAAGCAAGTTCAAGCAATAACTTTTGCTAAGTCCATTTTCTTTGACTATTCACTAAAGATATGATACAAAAATGCAAATTGTGACACTTGCTTCCACTATCTATAGAGTAGAAAACATCAATAAGCTGTTTTTGCAGTGCTCATGAGGTATAGGAATTACGATATTTCTATACAGAAATATTGCTTTAAAAAAGTTAGAAAGTAATTATTTTTCACATATTATACAAGTAACTACTATTTTCCCAGTTTTTCCTATGGCCTATTAATTCACCTGTTAAGGACAGAAGGAGAGATCTCAGAAAAGGACTTCAGTACAGCAGTGTTACAGTATTGAATTCATGATGGGAATCCAAACAGCACTAACTTCCCACATATGCATTGATACATCCTCATGGCTAAAAATGAGGATAAGGATAAGCCTAGCACCTAAAAACAGGATTCACAGGAGCAACGTTTGCTGAAAGAGACATTCAAGAAAGAATGGAGAGGGACAGAGACTTTGGTCTAGAATGGGAAGGAAATGAGTACTGGTGAGAGACTTCAAATCTCATTCCATCACCTCAATTACAGTGTGCCTCCTAACAGCAAGGGAGCAGAACCCAGATTTACCACCTGACAACTTGGTTATTTTCTTTGAAAACATGATCTGTTCTTAAAACATCACACCAGGCATGTCAGCACTGACACCCAAGGGTCTGAAATAGAGGTATGCTCACCCTTTTTCTCACTTTCTAATTATTTGATGTAAACTGAAACAGGCTTACAGGCTGCCCTTAAAAGCCTATACACAGCTTATGTACCAAATAAACAAATTCCTTCCCTCACCTGGGGGCCTGACACTGCCCAGATGCTCCCACTCCTCACTCCTCAGTGGGGTGGGGAGAGAACAGGAAGAGCAAAACCAAATGAAGTCAGGGATTAAGACAAAGACAGCTTACTAGGTGTATGAAAGAGCTGCCTCCCACCTTCTTCATCTGCTACCACAGCTGTATTGCTTGCTGAGCATGATGCTGGATGGCACAGCATTTCCTTTGGTAACAGGGAAGTTTTGAGGTTGTGCAAGTGCCATTCAGGCACAGCTAAAACACTGGCATGTTATTAACAGCTTCTTACCCACAAATAGAACACACAGAACCTACATTTTGGCACAAATGTTCAGGAAAGTAGTAGCCATTAGTCTTAGCACTTGGTAACTCCAGACAAAATATCCCCAGACACTTCTCAGTGCTTCTGATCTGGAACACCTAAATCCCTCCCTGTATACCAACAAGAACTCAGAGACTTCAAACATATCTATTTAAACACTCTTGAAGGAGCTCATATGCATTAAGAAGCACAGCTACAGAAGACACTAAGCCAAACTGACACTGTTTATGTTTGTGTCAGTGTATTATTTCACTGAAGCACTGTTCATACTAAAAGCCCAGTGACCTGAATTGACCAAAGCAAAAGGCCAAACCATATTGTGCATACAGCTATAGCTTTGTTTGCTTATTTCCACATTACCTTAGTAGTAACTATTCATATGAAGAAATCTGTTACTGGCTGAATGCTTAATACAACCTCTTCTCATCACAGAAGCTCAGAAAGATCACAACTAAATGCACACATCTTTAAAAACTCTTGGAAGGCATTACAATCAAAACAAAAATAAACAGAATTTTCATTATTGTCTTATCTTGGAAACATCAGTTAAGAAAAAAAGGAAGAAAACCTAACAATCTTCTCATGCATACATGTTCCAGCCAGAATCAACAGATAATTCATCTCATGTGTAAAAAAAAAAATCACAAGAGAAGCTATTCTTAATACTGTTAATACTATATGGCCAGCATCACTCTCTGTGGATTCCAGTCCTGTTAGTGGTTAATCAAAAACAGACAACAAAAAATGTTTCTAGTTTGCTTCTCACTTGCACAGCTACAGATTTTTTTACAGGAGTATGGGATTTGTAACACATTCTTATGATTTACAGAAACTCAGGTTTTACGTAAGGGAAAAACAAATTTTAAAAAATCTAAAATAAAAAAAAAAATCATAGTAAGTACTAAAATAGTTTTTAAATAAATTTATATTTATATAATATTATATATAATATATATAATATATTATAAATTTGCAAATACACTGTATGAATAAATTATGTGTCACTCCCTGATTAGGTCCTAGGAGTCATTAGCATTAGATAGAGTGACATTGCTCATGGTAGACAACCTAAGCAAGAGAACTTGAAAATGGAAAATTTCATTCCTATTTTTTCTTATGACTAATTCTGTTGCTCTCCACTAGTCGAAACTTGAAGTTCAGTCTGGGAAGAGTAAGTTTTACAAGTGTTAGGTTCATAAACATTACTGATAAGGGGTAAAACATTTGCCTTAGTAAGAGATGAAACCGTTCTCCCAAAACAAAAAACCTACAGAAGTTTATTGTCAAAAGGCAAATAAGTGTAACAAAAAAGGATAAAAATATCCCTATTATCATGACAAACTTCTCTTGGCTTACCTGGCGGAATGGACCGCAAAAAAAAAGCAGTTTAGTGCACTGTCAGTTCTGCTTTCATGTTCTCTGCTTCAACCGTGCTTGCCTCCAATGAAAACTCTCTCTTATAAAGTGAGATATCTCTTGACAGACCTTGCTAAATCTTTCAGAAATGTGATAAAATAGGACAAGTTGTGCAAAGGAAATAAAAGCTCATCCTGTGAAACTTTAAACTATATTAGGGCATATTCTTAAGAGATGTTGGGGTGCTACAGCTCTGGCAAGAAGCTGCTAGTTTCAGCTAGACTGAAAAGTCAACCCTGGAGTGTCTCCACTTCAAGAACAAAAACACTTCCTGCTCCCTGCATAGGACAGGATATTGGGATTAGACAAACAATTTCACACAATAGATTAGGTCCTTAAAATCAAATTAACTGGCTTCCCATTTGTTTGTACAAGTTAAACAAAGCCAAATCCAAGGATACCCTATGCTAGGGTACATTTACTATAATGTAAACCTCTTATTTTTAACATCCACTTACATAAAAACCAGGAATGTACTGCACTGAAAAGTAGCTAGTGTGAATTTTTTCCCAGTATTTAAAATATTTATATACATGATGCAAAAGAAACAGTCATTTTATATTTAGAATTCTACTTTTAGCATAATGGCCTTTTTTTTTTTTTCCTCAGGTGATTTATTCATCCATGCATTCTAAAACACCTTTTCTTAATAAATATATTTTAGCAGTAAACTGAAAAGGGAAGTCTGTTAGCAGAAAGAAAAAAAACACAAGTGTTGGCAACATAGATTACCCACAGTACTTGTTTCTCAGGACAAAGCTACTGGAGAACTACTTGATTTCTGCATGTTTCAGTTTCTTAAAGTATTTTTTCTGTAACTCCCAGAGTAAAAAACTCTGAAGATGCGTGGTAAAGTTGTGTGGTAAAGGTCACTACCATCCAAAGAACAGCTGTTTGCTTTCACTTATAAAGAAAAAAAAGACCCTCCACTGAGAAGTAACCATAAATAGGCACAGCATGCTCCCTGGATAGGCAAAACTCAAGAGATTTCAGTGGAGTTCTGCTACATTTAATGCAGGATAATACTGCTTTTTCACAGGCAGGATCAAGAAGGAAATAAGCAGAGCACTGGCAAATCCCACAGGATGTCCCCACAATTGCTCCATATCCAAAAGATAGGAAGGAATCTAATGTGAAGCAATTTAAGTGATATTGCTGCTGAGTGACTAATAGTTCAAAATATACAGTTTCCTACTGGATTGCTCCAGTTGGAAGAGCAGCCAAGAAAACATTCTTACCCATCAAGATGAGCGTGAGAACTTTGTTTCATGGATTTAAGAGAGGAAATACAAGAAAAAACCTTCTCAGAAAACTAATGTATTTTAAATCTGTATTGCTTGTCAGGGCAAGGGGGTGGTGGTGCTCAGCCACTTCAACAGATATCTTCTAATATTCACCAGCAGAAGCACAAAAAACAAAGAGCTGTGCAAGGCCCTGGGAGTTAACTGACCTTCACTTAATGCACCAACTAGATGTTTAGTCTCAGGAACCCATTCTAATCCCACCACGGACCCTCAAGGCAGGATCCACAGCAGAACATCCTGCTGATCCTACTTCTGAGTTTGGTTGCCTGCCACCACTAGAAGTAAACAATATGATCTGGACTCTAATCGCAGCTGCCTCAGTTCCTGTTTTTGTCTACTGTTTCATCCACACTCAATTACAGCTCTGCTACTGAGACAAGTCCCTCTAAGACATTTTCTACACCTCAGAGAGTATAACTGCATTTGGAAAATAGTACTAGAAATAATCCTAATGAAATAGTTCAGCATTAAATCTCAGCCTTCTTAATAAAAAAAGAGTTTCTGAAATTAGTCATTGAAGTAAATAAAAAAAAAGTTACGTGGTTTGTTCATTGTAATTACTTTATGATTAATCTTTTTGACAGTGACATTAGAGAGCAAGTAAATGTTTTTAATCAGTTAAGATGTTAATTTAAAGATCTTAGTTCCACCTTGAACTCTGTCATGTATTGATTGGCTCATTTATTTTGTCAATATGTGCACAGTGATATTAGAAGTTCCATAAATTAGCTTTTAGGGACACTTTGGGAAAAACTCATGCAACCTCTCCCAAAACACTTTCAAAATCTCATACTCAAAACTTAATGATCAAGAAGTGAAAAAGCAAAATAGAGAAAAATTATCACAGGTAACTACTTGATCTAAATCTACCAAAGAAAAAAAATCTGACTACAATGGGGATTTATGATACTACTGACTTAAAAAGCAGTTGTCATGCTGGACTTTGCATGTATATAATCTGGTTTTAAAACCTAAAATTCTGAGACTACAGAAGAGCATCCATTACTCACAGCAGTTTTATAAAGCATGAAACCAGCAAAACAGTAGTTTCTTTTTCCAATACCACATTACCTTTTTTTTACCCCCAAAAGTGTGTAACAGAAAAAAAAGCTTTCAAGATTATCTCAGAATTCAGCAATTTGACCAATCAACAGCAACTCTGGAATGCGATATACTGCCCATAAAGTTTCTTTCATTAAAAGAGAAGGAAGAACAGGAGTGAGAATTTCAGTGCAGTGCTGTGATTCTAGCAAAAATGACCTGTTACTAGATAAAACTCTAACATAACTTGATACTGCATTAGAAATAAAGAATTTGGCCACATTAGATCAGAAGTCTAAGAAACTTTATGTTCTGCCCTTAGAAAGTGCCTAACACCACATACTCTATAGACTAATGAAGAAAATTTTACAGTTTGATACATATAGAAGGGAATACAGACAACACTTTCCCAATCTTGAACCTGCACCCTTGATGTTCTCTACCTGCATTAAATATGTCGGGTTGGAATCAGGAACCATATTAACATAGTAATTATTGGATATTAAATGATTTGGCCCGAAATTCACCATACTTCCATATTTTAATAAAATTTTAGTTTCACTAAACCAAAGAACTCTTGGTATCTATTTAAATTTACTGTGGAGTTTAGACTCCAGATTCAAAAACTGGATGAATCCACGCATCAGACAACATAAGCCACACAGATGGCTAGGTATAATCTAAAATAAAGCTCAATCCAAATTTTCAACAATTCAGATGGCAGAGCTTTTGCTGCTTTGTTTAGAAAGACTATGTAGGTAGTAGTAATATTTTTAAGACAAAGCCCCCTAAAGGACCTTCAAATTGGCCAGCTTAAAAACTGCACATTCTGAATTGTCATTCACATTTGATAATTTTGCCCAGATTTAGCAGCTGGAAATTAAAATTGTTGCTTGCAAACTGGAAGCAATCTCAGGTTTATATACACATTCAAACCACTATACCCATGTACCACAGGCATTTTGAATACTCCAAAATTCAACACAATCATGGCCCATAAATAGCGAAAGTCTAAATGTCAAATGAAACTGAGTAACTCAGTAAAAAAGTAAAGGTTTTCTGAAGGATTTCCTAATTTCCAAGGCAATAGATTATTTTTTTCCAGTGCCAGAAGTGCACCACAGAGGGAATGCAGCAGTTAAATCTATGAGACATGGCAGAATATGCTGAACAACTTATGTCCAAGCTTTATTCTTGTACTGCACTGGGATAATGGTTCAAACATTCTTTCTAAACTTGTCTCTGCTGCTGTAACAGTAGGAACGGCAACATAATCAGTAACTGGTGTACAAGCCAATAGCAGCACTTGAAGGTATCTCCCTAAACCCCACAAACAGCACATTTCAAGGAACTCAAGCTGAATGTTATCATATTGTCATAACTGGATGTACAAACACATTGCAGCACCATCATCTTTGGAATAATTTTCAGGCATAGCTCAATATACTTGTAGTATACAGTTGTGACAAATACATTGGATCCTTCAGCTGACAGTTTTGTTTAATTATGGGGTTAAAAAGAAAAGTATTTTCTCAAAACATGGATACATCTTTTTTCTAGTAAATGGTTTCATTAACATTTTCAGTGATTCTAGTCAATGTTTATGAATTGTTCAAGCATCTGGACAAATTCAAAAGGAGAAAGATTGCTCCAAATCCTAGATATTTTATAAAAGAGCTCAGTACTTTCATTATTGCTGCCAGGCTTCATTATTTTCAGGGTTGGTTTCTTACCCCTGATGCTATTTAGAGATTGTATTTTTTATCTTCACAGTTGTTTCCCAAAAAAGACATGTAGCATTTCCACTGTACACTGAATTCAGACTATTTTTAAGGTTAGCTTATCACTAAATGATGATACATTTTTGCACACAAAAGTGCAGTTAGAGAAGTTATTGTGCTAATGCATTTCAGCTGTTTGCAGCAGAGCTGGCTAAATGAGTGGCCAGCGTTATCTACCAAACAAACTTGCCATAAATGCAATCCATTATATCAATAAGGGGAATACCATTATGCTCCTTTCAACACACATCTTTTTTTTTCTGTCTGCTAGGAATTCTAATTATGAGTTTAATTGTGCTGAGGACAGACCAGTCTTTTCCGTACACTTACCCTCTGACAGCATGAATAAGTCTCAGTGATGGATAGGCGGTTCGCACTTTTAATTTATTCTTAAGGATTAATGCATTAACCCACTCCACATGCTTCTCTCCACCTTTGACCATGAAAGCTGGGATCCAAAGGACACTGTCATTCAGCATGGATAGTCTACGCACAAATTTTTCTCTGTCACTCTCATTCCGAAAGCCTCCAAATGCTCTTTGTACAACTGATGGGTTCATGGTAATAAAATCAGATTTAGTTCCCACATCGGCAGCAAACTCCACCACAGGAGCTAGATTGCACCTGAAGAGGAAGAAATTAATGGAAAAATGAAAATAAATATGAAACATTAACTCAGAAAAATGTGCGTATGAAGGGAAAGCTAAAAATGAACATGCAAGCCCAATTCAATTTAATGTGAGAAAAAAATAGCAGTGATAAGAGGTGTGATAACACATAGTATTTTTACTCTAGTTGGACAAGAATCAGACAATTTTTTAAAAAAATTAAGCATAAAGGATGCTGTGAGAGAAAAAATTCCTCTTTGTAACCATTTGCAAACCGTATCATCATGCTCTAGAATGCAACAACATGTAAAGCAGGGCTTGTGAATAATATGCTTTCTTAAACCTGCTACCTTTCATTATTCATTTATCATAATGTTACCAACAGTTCTCACACAAAGAAAGCCATGTTAGCAAAAGAAAACCTAATTTATACAGTTTAGTCCATGCATTTTTATTTTACTTTACTTAAAACAAAGTATTTAAATATTATTTACAAACTAGCTTCACCGCATCTTTAAATGAGTTTTTTGGTATCATCACTGCAGTTGATGTTTAAAATTTAGTATTTTTACTTGACTTAGAACTGCGATTTTTGGAAAAAAGTATTGAACTTTCAATTTTTAATTCATACCTAATTTTCAAACCTTTCAAGCCTTTTTCCTAGGATTGAGAAGTTCTCATTATGCCATTGTTCAGCAGATTTTTACCCCCATTACATAAACACATACATATGTAATCACACATAGGCATTCAGTGCAGGCAACAAAATGTGACTCAGCAATCAGTTGTGATTTCAGTGACCAGTATGATATGACAAACAAATCATCTCCACAACATTCTCAATTAATTAGCCTGTAGCTGGTATGCCCCAAAATTGTATCCTGACACAACAATATTTTCATAACTTAACAGACTGCTCTGTTAAGTGAAGCAATAAGCAACTGAGAAGCAATGTTGGAACAGGCTCCTCCAAAACATTTGCATGTTATCACACTCCTAATATAAACAGTATTCCATTAATTCTGCAAATTTCTATCCACTAGTTTCTTCTAATGCCAGATGTCCAATGACATAAAAATTAGTCAGCATTACTTAACATCAACTGATGACCTAGTCCTGTCTGACAAAACTAATTACCCAGAAAATAATTTTCATTATGTAATTATCAGGTTAAGAAGTGGTCCTATCTTCTTCAGAAAGATGTTCTGAAGATTATAAAGCAAGTATATTCCTAGGAGACAAAGAAGTCCAAGTTTCTGATAACATGTGGGCATATATGTAGGCAAAGACATTTACATTCTTCATTATCTTTATATATCTATTTCACAAACCATCTGCAAACCTGCATTTCAGCCTTCTAAGAGTAATATCTTCTAGAAAACAGTAGTTAGAGCATCAGAAAAATTCATACTGATTTTAATACTGGCTTTGTAAGTTTTTTGTGGAAACTTTAATGCATGAACTTAAAACCTGCCATTATTATAATTTTTTCAAACTCTTAAAATCTCTAAGCTTACAGAGGCATCTAGCTTACACCAATACTATGTACTACGTACAACCATAATACTAAAAGGCAAATATATCTATAAAATATTCCCAGTAAAAACACAGGGGTTCCCTCACATGAACTTTCAGTGTGGTAACAGATTTTCAACTGAAAAACACACTGCAATGCTGTCACTAAAAAGAGCTCTAGGATAAAAGGGAAAAATTAGATAATGTCTGAAATACCACGTAGCATTTGAGCATGCGTGAAACTGAGCTACTAAGACAAGCAGACCAAAAAGTCTCAGTGACTGAAAACCTGTTCCAAAACCACCTGTTGCATGTATTAGTTACACTGGGATACATTAAGAAAATTAAGTGGGGAAAAAACTGCTAAGGGCTGTAGTTGTATGCCACGAGGAAAAAAATGAAGAATGGAGTAGGTGCTTCTACACCACACTTTCACCAAACTGGGTGATCACCCCTGGGTTTGCTATGCCATCGAACACCCAGAACATACACAGTCTTTTAGAGAGCAGAGCCTAACAAAGAAAATAACGCAACCAAAATCACTAAAGTATGCTCAAATGAGAAGTCAGTTATTCCACAGAGATTCAGTTCAATTTGTTTTGTCACTAATAAGTACACAGATCACGTATATGTATACAAAGGTCCAGTCCATGGTATTCATAGACCACATTTCAAGTCAATTTTAAATAAAAGCCATTAAAATTCCCTTGAGTAAAATGGTTATAATTTCCATTTTATCTGGCATTGAGAACCAAAAGAATATTCTACCTATAGTAGAATAATGCAAGAAATAGCCATGAATCTGTACTTCTTAATCCTCTAGCAACTGGTGGACTTGAGGTTTACAAGTTGAAATAAATACTTTAAAAACACTATAAAGCCATGGGAAAGAAGTGCTTTATACTGATGCTTTGGTTCATTAATATCTTCTCTTTGTAGAGCAAAGCAAAAAATACCAGTCACACAGTAATAACTGCATACATTTTGAGAAGACAAAAATGAAAATCAGATTGTTGCTGGCAGACATACTAAACTGTTTTGAAACACAAGGCGTTACACCTAGGTTAGTGTCAGTAACATACACTCCCTCCTGAGTAGCCTGCAAGGTTTCACATCCAGATTCATATCCAAATTCTTGTAAGAATCAAAACTGTAATCTTGAATTCAGTAACTCTCATCATTTTTAAGATGTAATTGGACATGAAAGAAAAATTAAGTTTTGAGCAAGTAGGAGAGGAAAAAAAGAGTTGAAGACTGAAGAGAACCTCACAGCTGGACCACACTCAATCTACATGCAAGAAGCACATTGCCCTAATACTTGTGTGTATATAGCACATCTTCTCCCCTGATTCTCCAAATAAAGGTGTGCAGCAGTGCTGTGGTAACTTTCACACATGCCCAAAAAAGAAAAATTTAAAAAAAAAAATAAATAAATAAAAACCATGCACAAACTTCCTATTTCTGCAACAAATTTAATTAATAATTATGTGTATGGATTCTCACATGTTCTGCATACTTCTTTGGTTACTGAAAAAACTAAAGTTGCTACAAATTAACTTCATAGGAATCTGAATTAATAATGAATCCCCTAACATACCTAATTCATCTCAGTCCTCATCCATGGCACAACAGAGGATGTCTCATAAGAGCTACGAGGTTAGATGCTCAGGTACAGCTTTGCAGATTCTATTCACATACAACAATTAATGAGGGCTTTTTAGTATGTGCCATGTAAAACATTGCCTTGATACATCCCTTAACTACACAAGTTCACAAAAATACTGAACTTATGCCTTCAGTATGAAGATGGTTTTTGTAAAATCACCTGCTGATAAGCATCATTAATTCCTGTTGCCCAGATTTGAACTTATACTTGTAACCAGCAAATTCTTTCTTCCCAGCATCTGCCTTAACACCAGTGATTGAAATCCAAGTTATCATCAATCGACACAGCATAGTGGAGGGTCAGAAAAAGTCTAAGTGACATTTTAGAAAGAGCTGCAAAACACATTATTTACATCTTTATTGGGTGTACTGCTGCAAAATGACACATGGATTAGTTTTGCTGCCCTTTCCAGTACTATTCCTTTGACAACAAAATAAAGCAATGAGTTTTTATATCACTGAAAGCTTCTGCATATAAAGAAAGAATATTAAAAAACCCTGCAAAAACTACAGCAGTGAAATATTGAAAATTATATTTTAATGCATGAAAACTAAGAAACTGAACTTAGCAGTATCCTGAACACCCGTACCTCTGCCTTTTTATGTGAAAATACCATCCCACATTACTATCTATAAAGAGTATATTCTATAGGGCAATTATGAAGTTCCACACAATTCTTATAATTCTGATACAGATTTTTTAAAAAAAAAAGTCTGCAACATTATGAGGACAGAAAGAGTTTAAAAAAATTTATTACCCTTGCAATAAATTCAGAAAAAAATATGATTTCCATTGTTTTGGAGGAGCACTTTGGAATTGTCAGAATAGAATGTAGAAAGCAGCAGCAGTTTGAACTTTCCAAAATGGAGAACAGCTAAAAAGGCCGTTATTTAGATTAAGACGGCTCTGAACTTTTTCACCTCTTAAAATGGGGAACAAAAGCATACTGTTCTGGTATTCCAACTGTTTAGAATACTACTAAATTAAAGGCTCTGTATTATCAACAATTGAAGTAAGTGACTTTAAAGTAATAGTATCCTCTTTTCTCAGGATAACTTTAAGATTCAAGGATGATTCAGGCTAACCCTATCTGCCTTACATTTGGATGCTTACAGGACATGAATTTATTTAAGCAGTCTTTTCAGAACCCATTATCGTTTGTGTATGTGTATATGTACATATATTAATATATGTATATATATATATATATATATATATACACATGTATATATGTAAAAGTAATTTTTTACTGGTATTTCCTGAGTGTTCCAGTTTCTGTTCTTAAGTATCCTCCTAAATCACCTCCTTAAAGACTAACTTCTTTAAAAAAAAAAACAAACAACAACCCTAAGATGTGGCTACATGAGTCAATCCTTCTCCAAGGCTCTCCTAAGGTGGAGACCACCTACACCTGGCTGACTGGAACAACCCCACCTGTGCTCCCCTTTCTCAGACACTCAAATCCCTGAGCAAGAACATTGGAAGATGATAGCTTTCCTCTGCTTTCATTTAATGTTTCAGTATAGTGTGACAAGTTCAAGGAAAAAACAGAAGGCAAAAATAGAGCTGCCACATTTGAGATCTGAAAAGGGTCTAATGAGCTAGTCATGATGCATTCAGATGTTATTTTTAGAGGAAGACTCATACTTTAAAATATGTGTGTTAAATTGGCAACTTTGCTTTCAACAAATCTGCTGGCTCCAAGGATTTAGCTCTACTCAGCATGGTGGCCACGGTCCAAGCAAGGTATACTAAAAAAATATTTGGACATAAAAGCTGATATGAATTACAAAAAACAAGTTCTGGAATATTGGTAAATTGATATACTAAATATCTTTGTTTAGATCTTTGCTAATTTTTTTTTATAGCACCTGAAGGAACAACACACATTAATGAAGCTTCTACTCATTTGTTATGATTAATTTAAATTGCTCTCCTGAAAAAAGATACCACACTATCATGGTATGATTAGGTCCGTCCTTTTCTTCTGCCTGGCCCTGTCTGCTGTCTTCTGCTCATACCACATGTGATGTTTGCTTCACAATTGCTCACAAAAATCAATACACTAGGGAGAAAGTCAAAACAGGTTATCCTCACCTTCATACAGGGCAAACCAAGATATCTGTGAAACAATGCATTCTTTCCTCTCAAAAGGGAACACCACCCCTCCCCCCCAAAAAAAAGGGAAGATTACAAGCTTTTTCATGTCAACTTTACTAACCAAAAGGTTTAACTTGACCAAGTTAAAAAACAAAAGTCCAGTAGTAGAAGTTCCAGTATTCTCGAAAAATAGAGCTGCATTTGCCCAGAAAAAATTTATGACTAGTGATGGCAATAACATACATTTAATTCCTAAATGCTGGCAGAGTCACCAGGAAAAAACTCCAATGGGAAAAGAAGAGTGGTAACATATAAACTCGGCACTTCAATACAAAGAAAGAAGCAACTAATATCTTCTTATGCCTGTTCCTTGTAAGAGCAGCCCTAACATACTGAAAAGCTTCACTTAACTCTCCATACTGTCCAGCTGAAATGAAATCGTGGACAGAAATGGTACCCTCACAAAAAAGCCACAATATATTTACTACAGTTTGTTTGAGTGGTTGGTTTTAACCAAATAACTCCAAAACTGAACTTGGCCTCTGCTTTTGAATAGGTCTCATCACAAATGTCAAATTAAATTCCTTTAAAAATAAATGAATAAAAACTACTTATTCTGATTTTTATTGTTGTTCAAATTCTAAATACAAAGCTGAACTACCTGGTACATATTGGCTTCCAGAAGTAATTCCAAGTTACTACTTGCCAATGCTTAGTACTGTTATTTTACACCTGTCCAAAATACAGCTGCATTTCTCAGAAAGTCCAATGTAAGCACTACATTTCAAAATATACCACTTAATATAATAAGTTCATCTGATCTGTAAGATACAACCGCTACCTGGCTTGGTATTTTCAGCATGATAAAGTGCAGACAGTGTGGGAATAAGATATATCTAATCAGATATTCTGTAATGCTTCATACTCTCTCTGGCTATAGCATCAGAATGCAGCACACTTAAGCTCAGCACTAGAAGAGAAGCAGGGGCACATAGATCAATAGCCCCTAATGGGGTAAAAAGGCAAGGTACACAGAAATAGAAGATAGTTCATCGTCATCACCGTTTGATATCTTTCTAATAGCAAAGTCCCCCTGCTTCCCATTTTAATTAGATGGACCACATTTTCTACTGCCAAAATACGCATGACTTTGCTAACCTCATGAAACTTCTGTGTGTTTGTCCATTATTATTAACACCTTCACATTACCTTTATAGGATATTATCATACTGCAAACATTGTTGGATATCTGTTGTGTCCTCTTCATTGTCACAGACCTTCATTGTCAGTTTTATCATTAAATTAATGGTATTGCTGCTCCTCTAAGAAACAACTCTGAGAGAAACAATTTTCCTTCAGATTTCACCTCTCTCCCCCGCATAAATACAATCAAAATCATGGGAATATATTTAACCAGAATAGTAATAGTAAATACTTGTCACAGCATATAGGCATAATGCACTTGGCATCAGATTATTCTACAAAAATGTCCTTCATCCACATATACACTTGGATACATTCAGTAACTCCTTTCAAGAATACCATCATACTGCACCTAAGTGAGGACATTTCACTTCCAGAGAGGTCAGATAAAACTGATAACATTAGCAGACATATTACCATGTGTCATGGTACATCTTAATACCAGAATCCTAACAGCAATATAGGTAAGTGCTTATGAAGCACTCCAGAACTTCATAATTACACCATGTGATTACATATCACATGATGTACAACTTTTTCTAAACAGAAGATGAGGAATATAGGAAACTAACTCTGATGAATCATCTGGTTTTTCTTTAACTTCAGTTGCAAACAAATTCCTTGCTATTTAAACAGATGCTATATAACTATACATGCATCTAGACTCAAATAAAAAATATCATATACTTGAAATTATAATATGCAAATTCTAAAACATTTTAACTTTCATTTGTAAATTAATATTAAAAAAACCACTGCATTGAAACTCCCTATAGGCAGCAGGGCCAAGCATGTTATTCCCAAAACATTAGAGATTATGAATCACTGTATTGTCAGATCCACTGGCTGTTACACAGATCACTTTAATTTTCATATATCATGAGAGCTGTTTCATGGAATCATAAAATGGTTTAGGTTGAAAGGGGGCCTTAAAGATTATCTAGTTCTAAATCCCCCACCGTGGTCAGGGACACCTTTCACTAAACCAGGTTGCTCAGTGCCCCATCCAACCTGGTCATGAACACTTCCAGGGATGGGACATGCACAGCTTCTCTGGGCAACTTGTTCCAGAGTTCCTCACCAACTTCACAGAACGCCCACATCTCACCAGCCTAAAGAACTGATTAGCAACAGTAAATTCTTACTGTTCCTATTAATCTTCATCAAGTCTTTAGAGTATTATCTTTCCTCCATGTAGCTGAGTTAGTTAAAATCTCCTATCCGATATCATCACCTGGTTTCATGGCTAGTTGAAACAAGTGGAAGAGCATGGGGATGACTGCAAAGAAATTCAGCACATGATTTAAAATAAAATATGTACCTTGCCTTCTCTACAAAAATTTTAATCTAAAAAATCTAGCATCTTAACTTTTCTGTAGTCCTGTGTCCTGGAATGACGTTACTGTACCCCCTATTGCCTGCTTTGTGCCCAAAAATGGGTCCTATAGCTTTAAGCTAAGCCCAGAGAGAGAGGAAGAGGAAAGAGAAGCGATACAATCTTTTCACCGCCTGTGTTTAAAAATTCAGAGATAAGACTCTCAGTTTCTCCCAACTCTCGGCTTTTTCTCTCCAGAAAAAAGAAACTGAGTAGCCTCTTTGCTTTTTAAGCTAGCTTTTTGTCTGTTAACTGAAGCAGAAGTTTTTCCTGGAACTGTACTCTTCTACAATCCAGAACACTGAAATTTTGCCCAGGGGCTCCCCACGCTGTACTGTGGCCCAGAGGCCAGCTCCTGACTTGGAAAATGACTGAACCACACCTACAGAAAAAACCCTCAATCTCTTCAAAGCAGAAAAAAGTAGTATCATTTAACGTTATTAGTTTTCTTCATACCTGAAAACAACTTGCTTGTTAAATAATTTTTTCACTTGCTCCAAGAAAAATCCTTTCTAACCTGTAAGGACCCATAAAAAAAGAAGTTGCTAAAATCTGCTCTTCATTAAAACAAATGCCCTTTCAGAAGGTTTCCTCGTAAATTTGTCCAAAAAACAAGACATCCTGTTATAAAGATCACATTTAATCTCAGAGAGAGTACAAAAGCATGCCATAGGCAAAATGCAGTTCAAAACTGTGGTAATTACTATTGGATTTACTCTGCAGTAATAAGGATGTTAATTTGAATAACTAGTGGTACAAGTAAAACTAATACGGAAAATGAAAGAGAAGTGTGTTACTGCTTCAGCTGCAACTTGTTAAAATAACTTTCAAATTAAATACAAAACTCGTGCATATTCTTCTTTTATTTATGCACAGAAAAACTGTTATTTTTCTTTCCCATTTCATTTTATTCATCCCTTTTACTACTTATTGTCACCATCATTGTTAAAGGTGAAAAAAAAAAAAAGCAAATAACTCACAAGGACTACTATTTCTATATTGCTTTGTGTCACAACCCTCCTGTTTTCTGCCCTTTTAACATTCTCAAACCAAATCAATTGAAACTTTGCTTCAAAAGCAAAATTACCCATCTCTTGTTCAGCATTTTCTACATAATGACAGGATGTCAAATAAGGTCAGCTTTGACATGACACATGAAATCCAAAGGCCCTCTACTGTGTGTGTTTGCAGAATGAATAAGAAGTGAAACATACCATTTTTTCCCCCAAACTGCAAGAACAGATTCTTAAACCAACATGAATGAATGTACCAGGATGACTTCCAACTACCTCAGTGGCATCCTGGTTTAACATCAATACACCACACTGAAATTTTACTACATACTACACGAAAGTAATGTAGTAATTTACAAAAGGCCATCTGTGCTGACCAAAAACTATGAAAGAGTATTTTTAAAAGAGAAACCATTTTGCATTTATTCTACCAAGACCTCAATAAGAATAATTCTGTCTGGAGTAAGAACAGCAAAAAGCAAAATTAAGTAATGCAAACCTTTCTCACTTGTTTTATTTTCACTGTAAAAATAATCTTCTTGTCAATAATATAGGCATGAATTTAAATTTTTGGTATCACATGTTGATGGATATTGTTTCAGATTAATTTCAAATAATGCCTGTAATATGTACCTCAGATCAAAACATTTCTCCCAGGTTTTCTCCAAGAAACATGGCCTGCATATTCAACAGCAGATAAAAACTTACCTTATTACGAAATCATGGCTATCAATCTCTTTTCCACAACCACTCTTCAGAAGGATGCCAGAATTCCCAACAACCGCACAGGTTTTAAATCGGCGATTTTTCATCGGGGAAACTTCAGGGAGAAGGCTGTGCAAATCCTGAGAAATGTTTAGAGTGCGACGTCTGTCCAGTACATAATGAATTACATCTCCTGGCTTGAAGTTGCTTTTGACCACCGAGACATCTCTTTCTGCATCCAAGAACTGAAGAATATTCTTCCTGCATTGACAGAAAAAGGCAGAGGTAAAACCCAACACTCCCTGCTCAAATGGAGTTTATCTAACAGCAATACAGACTGTACAAAGCGTACAATATAAAGCAGAGGGTAGCCAGTGTCAGTCCTGCCAGGGTAACTTCCCATGCCCTAGGATGGAGCAAGAGCAAAGCCTTTATGGAGTTCACACCGTGGTTGCAATGTAACACAAAAACACTACAGAACTAGAGGTTAATGACACAAAGGCACAGAGAGACAAAGGAAAAAAATAACTGAAAATTTGAAGGCATACTGTGCTTGAGTATCTTCAAAAATTTTGGAATTATGACATTTTTAAAACCAAACTTAAATACATGAAGTATTTGTGATCAGGAAATGTAATCTCTTACAAATCTGCCTGGCTCAGGAATGGCCATGTTTTCTTATTGATTCCTATTTCACCATAAAAGTAATATATTCAGTTTAGAATAAACTTCCTCCTAATTAACAGAAGTTTAGCTAAGGCAATCCTAATTAACTTGATACGAGAACACACCCAGTCTTTTGTACCAATTTAAACAAAATCAGCTTAAAACATCTTGCAAATGAAACAACTGCAGCTCAGGGTCCAGATAAGCTGTTAGCTGAACTCAGATTCTCTTACAAACTCATCAATTCACTTTGCAACATTTATCATATTTTATGCAAATAATTGTTTAAACTATTAGACAGGTTTAGACACACATGACCAAATATGAGGGTTTAAAAAACTGCCATGTATCAAGTGAAGTTGAACAGCTGTATATTCCCAGCCCCAAGCAAGCAACTGATAAAGAATGTTTGCTTTTGTATCAGCTGAAAAGTGAACTCATGCTTTCTGCTCATGGGGTCACCAGGATCTTCTGCCTAGGTGGAGGTAAAGCACCTCAACCTCTCTTGCAAAAGTTTCCAGTGCTGATGGAAAAGAAGAGTTCACCCTGCTTTTGGTGTTGAAGAAATGCTGAGACCAGCCTGACTCATCAAGCCCAAAGTTAAACACTCAATTCTGTGAAGAACAGTCCTTAATAGAAACTGGCACTGGTGAGGATTCAGCACAGCTCCTGATAATGGAACCAACAAGGGACAGTACTGGTGACTGATGTAAGGCTGCTGAGCTGACTGTCAATCACTTTGTAATACAAAATAATACAAAAGCCAAGGCCCCTTTCCTAATGGCAGAGAATTCTGACACACTCCTCCTTGGCTGGAACGTGTGTGTAGCTTCCTTCCCTGAGTGGGAATCCCTTTAAAGGTTACACCTTAAAGCTGACTAAAAGAGACTTCCCATGGTCACTGGTATGGGTAAGTACCATCAATATCTACTTGATTATTTTGCTAGCTTTAATACTGTTGCTTCAATATGGCTTCAGTGAACATTGCACTGTACTAGAACTTATAACTATAGCATGTATTAAATATAAATCTTTTAGTCTAATTATTATCATTACGATCATCAATAATAATTTACTTTAATAACTTAAGTGTATTTGGTTTGCCATCCTTAATCTTGTGGGACAAAATTGCATAAAGGTTCAATTGCACTTGCACAATCCTTTAAACATAAACTGTTGACCAAGTCTGTGGTCAAGATTAGATCCAATCATACTTTGACTCCTCTCTGAGAAGGAGCTTAACATGCAAGGGGTATAGAAAAGAAGTTCCATACCTCGTAACTCCGTGTGATGGATTCTCTAATAAACTCTGTCCAAAACTTCCATTCTGCCCATGACAAGGTGGGGACTGGGGTCCAAAAACTAGCACATGTTCAGTATGTAGGCTCAGAAGAGATATTTAATGACTGCAATGTAATGACTAATGTATGCAACGACAAATACCTGCACTGGCAGTGTAGAGCAGTTTTCAGTACACCCTTGACATAAAAAGCTGAAAAAAATCCCTCGGCCAGAGCTGTGGAAGCCACTGATACCTCAGGACTAAAAGTGAGAAAAGCTTTACAAGCTTGTGTCCCTCTGTGAAGCAGCTATTTTTGTGAAGAAAAATCACATCTGAAGAAAGTACAACATTCTTATGGACCAGACAGGGAGTGCTGAGTTGGGCTTTTATTTTTAAATCTACCAGAAACTTTTGCCTTGGCAAGTCTAACAAGGAAAGAAGAAAAACAAAACATTATATTTTTCACTGTTGCCAGTAGGTAAGATGGACTTTAAAACGAAATGGATATTTTGTTGACTACAAGAATGTTATTTTTGCATATTAAGCTTCTAGAGACAAACTTCCCTAGAGCACAACCAAACAGGAGAACTAGAAATGTTCTTTGATCAGTTGCAACACTCAGACACAGGCATAAAGGCAAAACAATTCCCCACATATTAAAAAGGATGGACTATAGAAACACCCATGCTCACTTTTGTTGCTGCCTCAAGAAAGAGGAATTTGTCTGAATCTTGGAACCAGCAACACATAATACTCACCATAAAACTTATCTGAAAAGGCACAGCAGAAGTGGAACATAATAAAAAGTGTTTTTAAGTAATTCCTACTTCCTAAACTTGGCCAAAAACAAAAAAAAAAAAAAAAAGGTAAAGAATAAAAGAATATCTGGAATATGTTGGGCTGTTACAGCTGTCACATATGAAGGGAGCAGCAAAGACAACTTATGCTGAGGCACATGAGGCACTCAGAAAAACAAAACAAGACAGAGAATCTTAAAATCCTGAGTGTAGCTTTTGGTAAGGCCAGGCAAGATATTTCTGTAAAAGGAGGATGAAGACTCAGTTTTGGCTTTTAAATTGAATGGACTTTAAATCTCTGTGGGTATGACAGCTTAACTTTGTGGGCACTCTGCCACAAATAGATCAGCTGATGGATTATTGATACAAAACAAAAAAGAGCAAGAAAGAAAGAGCTGCCCAATCTAGAAGTATTAAAAATTACTGCAATTATTCATTACACAGGGAGAGAGCTACTACAGCTGGGGCTGTAAAGGACAATATGAATCCATCAAAAGCTACGAACATGATCAGCCAAGCTATCAGGAGACTCATTTCACATGAACTCTGACTTGAGAAGGGATGACCACAAACGAGTCTCAAAACCTCAGAAAATTATGTGAAATGTACAGAAAGTATATAACAAGTAACATCACCTTATCTTCCATAATTCATTTGGCTGCTTGCATTCAAAACTTATTTATATATATGATCCTAGAAGTCCTCCAAAGAATTTCATATGGACCTGAATTAGAATCAGATAATCGACCACTCATTTAACACAGCTGAAATTTCCAAAATGTCTAAGGAATTTATTTTTCAATAAAATGCTGAAACAGTCAGAAGTCACTAATCTTAGCATCTTCTCACATATTTAAAAATATTTTCTTATCTGAAGCTGTCATTAGCATATTTAGTTAAATGTGCACCCAGGTAGTGCAATATGCAATAGAATCCTTGTATAAGAGATATGTAATAATGCTAACATTAGAATATTTTTATCGATTCATTTGCCTGTATCCAGGTATCTTTTAATACTGAAAGTAGTATGATAAATAATGCAGAATCCATGTTATTGTTTTAAGTCCCTCTGTGCTACTGACTCACCCATACCATGGGGACAACAGTACTTCCAATTTTCACATAAGTGCTAAGAGAAAAAAAAAATTACTGAGGGATATAACAAATACTGAGCATAAATACGAGTGTCTCAGTCACTCTTGATGCTGATTAATAATAACTTATTTAAACCTCTGTTCTGTCCCACAAAGAGCACTAAAAATAGCAAAATGAGGTTATTCTGATTAAACAGACATAACAAAATAATGACAAGTAAGAATTAATCCATTTCAGGCTGCATATTAAATTCAAAAGTAAGCTCAGTTCCACCAAGGGAAAGAAGAGCAAGATTTTTAGCAAACCTTGAAGAATGGTGCTCTGCAACCCTAAGCTACAATGTGTAAACAGTTTCATTTGAGGTTGTTCTTCAAGTTTTTTAATGACAAATAAAACTGTATCAGGGTGTGATCTGAGCCGTTTTATGGGCAGGTGAGACTAATTGTAGCCAAGCAGCTGCTTGGAACATGCTTAAATGACTCAAAAAACCCAGTGTCATTATCTGTGGCTGACCTACAGTTTTTCTCTGATAAGCAAACAGATCTCCATAATATTTAAGTACCAACTGAAACTCCTGGTTATCTGATGAGATCACGCAACAGCAAGGTCTCTGAATAGCTTGCCAAATGTTAATACTGTTTACTGCTCTGGGGAAACATGGTGAGATTTTTCTCATGATGCATGTTTCTAGTTTTATTTTGTACTGTGGTCTTTGTACCACAAAACTATTATATAATCTCAAACTGTTCTTCATCTGCCTCTGAACTGTGTGAATGAACAAAAGGAAATAGACCACGAGAAGACTTAACTTTTAAGATTACAAAAACATGTATATTTTTAGACATTCTCAAGAAAACTGAAATATGACCTCCAATGCTTTTTCTGGGAAAAATAATTTCTGTAGAGGAAGAGAGTGCCATAAATCATTGCTGCCAGACTTGAGTGGACCCCAGGCATGAGGGGAAGCCTCTGGAGTGCATCCTAAGTGCCCAGGAGGGTTCACCAGCAATCCCATTATGGAACAGAGATGCACTAAGTGTTTAATTGTTCCTCTGAAGGCCCACTTAAGATATGCCTTTATCTACATGTCCCCCAGCCCATGTTTATCTAATATGTTCCTAAAAATCCCTTGCGGTGAGGACCTGACACCCTCCCCACGCACCTCCATCACCTACCCTGGCCTTACTGGAAGCACAGTATTCCTCAGACCTTTTCCACAGCAGCTGAGGATGCTTTGGTTCCTTATGCCTTCATTAGGACTACACCTTACTCTTAGCAATATCCTTAATTTACCTGAGGATAAAAAAACATTCAACTTTTTTAAAAAACTTCTATGCTGTAGATTTCTAATCCCTCCTCTTAATCTCCTGCAGACTCTCCCAGACTGGCCTTCATAAACAACTCGACTTTCTAACCCTAGCAAGTCCTGACTCTGCTTTGCACTCTGCAGCTGGAAGGCAGAAGGTGGCTCTCAGCCTTTAGAATCACCAGGGATTGACTGTGGCCTAGACAAAACTTTTTTTTATTTTTTTGACAGCTAAATTAGTTTAATTAAAAACAACAGGAAATAACAAGCTCTCTGGTAACAAAAGGTCACAACTTGCTCTTGTACATGACTAAAGCTCCAGCTCCTGTTGTTTTTTTGAGAAGGCAGTGGGGACCACAGATATTTGCACAGTTATGTGCTGGGTTTTACTTTAGTCTAAAAGGAGGTTTTTAGAAAAGCTCTTCCAGGAAAGCAGCCTTTAGAATCATGGATAGTTTGTGTTGGAAGGGGACTTGAAAGATCATCTAGTTCAACCACTAATTTGGATTTGTTAAAAACATACATAACTTGAAATAGCCCTGGAAGAGTTCCTAGGAGCTCCCAGCTGATGGAGGCAACACAACCAGAAGTGCTGTAACACAAGAGAGTGGGCATGAAGAAGGAAGAGGGCTTTCAAACAGACAATGACTCAACTACTGCTTATCACAGGAAGGTCATCCATATACCAGCATTTCATGAAGATAAGCAAGGCAGAGTAAAATAGATTGGCAAGCAAAAATCCTCTGAGTTTTATTATGACTAAACCAGACCAGAGAACCCCAGATTCCATGTCTTTGACACAAAAACAATCAGAAAGAAACAGTGCAAATGGCTTCAGAACATTGCTCCAAAAGCTTCAGAGCAATTGCAGTGCTCCACTGCTGGTTCTGTATTTACTGCTTGCACTTCAGGGACTTACCACAGCTGTTTCACACTAACTTGTAAAGACAAAAATTGATAATAATCTGAACCTTTCGAAGGAGGAAGATGCTTTTTTTTTTAAGATGCTGCTGACATTTTACAAGTTCCCTGTACACTTTTCTGACAGGAAATATTCTGTTAAATTGCAGAGATGAATACATTCCCAATGTACTTTTCAAAAATTTCTCCTTCCTGCAATTCATAACCACCTTATGCTCCTTTCAGCATAAATTAACATATTTATTTAAAAGTAACTAGAAGAAAGTGACAGACATTGAACTGTGGTTCATTTCACACAGGTCACAGACATGCTGTTGTCAGCCCTGTGTGCAAGGCCTCCCCATATAGGTTTGCACCCATCTCAGCCACATCCCTACTTTCTGAAAATACAGCCTTCATTACAAATGAAGTCTCCTTATTTCCATAAGCATAAGGAAAACCTCCACATTGCTACAGAGAGTAGAAAGGACGCAAGACATAACACCATAGCAGGTGGTGGACTCTTCATGATTGAAATAATTCAGATAGAAAAGGGGAGCCAAGAAGGTGCTCCTCCCTTTGCCACAGGAATTATCAATTCTTCAAAGAAGTTGCCAGCAATGAGAAGGTATCAGTTGCAAAAATCACTCTCCCACTAAATCAGTCATTATCAAGGCAGCACATTTCACACTCTCAAGTAATTAGTAACACACTTAATTTCCACCTCAATCACAGAAAGTCTAGCTCTTTCTTCTTAAGCCTGCTTAGGATCTCCAAAGAGCTGCTGCCCTCCCAAGAGGGTTGCTACACTCCACAGGCTGCCTTCTCTGGCTTTGAAGTCCTAGACCATCAGAAACCCACTGGAAGATTTCCATCCTTTCATGGTTCCTGACAGAGGAGAGAATTACCACCCACTGACTCCTATCTGAGCCTGGCCTTACTGAAAATTCCTAACGCCTTTGAAACTGAAAAACACATCACTAACTTGAGCAAAAATAAAAGGGCAAGTGATGATGACCCTACAAAGTCAACAAAGCAATAGTGAAGTATAATATTCTAGATGCAATCAACAAGATTTGACTCATCACTAACCAACAGTCCTTGCACAAAGCTAAAGTCATTATAATATACTTCCTACATTTGAAAATTGCTCAAGTGGGTGCCAAGCTGATGTATGACACAAAGCCATCTGTCATTTATGGGTGACTATAAGTTTTATGAAATATCTTTATGATGCACACTAATGGCTTCACAAATTATTTCTCCACTGCTTAGAACTGAAAACATTTTATATATTATTCAACAGGCACTAGCTTGTATTTTGTTTCATTCTTACTGTTACTTCCTATGGTCTACCTCACACCACAAGACCACCAACCACTGTTCACGTTAACAGCTCCAATTATAGACTATGAATCATCTTCATGGTCTACACAGTGCATGTAACATGGAGAGCTGAGCAGTTAGTTAGACCACAAGAATACTGTATGACTTTGCTAGACACTTTTTAAAGCTAGTCCTGATAGATGCGTAGGTCTAAAGCTACAGCTAAAATGCTTCTTACTGCTGTACCATGGAAGAAAGGTGTCGAGCAAACCATCTGTAAAAGTGAGAGAATGTACATGATTTAATCAGCATCAGACTGAAAGACATCACAAGGAATTGCATGCAGCTTCCTCAATGAAAAGCACGCCTGATATCCCTCCCTCACCACTGAGTACCATAACTGAATATGCTACACATGTCAGCAAAGAGGATTTCTGGAAAGACTATGCCTGGCACTTAGCACTGACTCCTTCTGTAGAGTTCATGTCAACTTTTGGCTCTAAGTCACATTAATCTAAAATAATTTTCTGGTTCACACCTACTTTCTGCCCCAGTGTTCCTCTGAAAACAAGACTGGCAATGTGGACTGCTAAATAACCTCAGCTTTATGCTCTCTATGGTACAGAAAATCTTACAGTGGAAGAATTACAGTGGAACCTCTACTTGCAGCACTTCAGCCAGTGTAGAAGACACACAGTTTTCCTCATTCTAATGAGGCAAAAAAAACCACCAAAAATCCTTCCCTGCAAAATATTTAAAAAAACCCTACATATAGAAGTGTTTCTTAAGTACACAATAGTAATTTATTAAATAAGAGAAATTTCCCCCTCTGGAAAACAATAAAGAAAAAAGTTACTTTGAAACTCATTAATTTAGTAGATTGAGATGACACACATGTATTAACAGGATGAAAAATACTAAAGCATTCTCCACTGCTTTACCTCTTTGAATAATGTATTTTGAATTCGGAACAGGTGTAAAACTGGCATAACCCAAGCTTAATTTTCTCTCTAAATTTTAACCAAGAGGTTATTTTAATATTTTTTCTAGTTTGTTGTTTCACTGGCGTAGCAATGTGTAATGGATTTAAATTGTTCTGAAATATGATACTCAATTTTTCAGTAAAACGACTGAGAATAGTTGTCTCTACTTACAGTCACTCATTCATTTCCGTATCAGCTTACTCCACAGGTAGAAAAAGCTGTTTTCTCCCCGCTTTTGGACCAGTAACTTATGATACATACATTTCTGATCTACCTTTATCTTCTGCAGGCTTTAGAATTAGGGACAAAATAGCAGTCATTAAAAAAATCCCTATATTTCTCCTTCAGAGAAGCCATGCCTTTATACATGGAAACAATGCCTGTTTAAGGGGTTTGTAAACTGTCATTTAACTAAAAAAAAAAAATTAAAATAAAAAAATTTCAAAGTAGAATGGGAAATCACACAGAAACCCGATTTTAATTTGAACACATTACTGCTCAAAGTCTTAATATTCAGAAAATCGAGTCTAATCTACTGTGAGTTAAAAATAGTTACTTTCTCTCATTTTTCATAGAATGCAACACTCTTAGATCTGACAATCCACGCTCCATATGCTTCTCTCATGGGCCACCTTCCTGATGAAGGTGGGGAAGATACGACATGACACACTCAGAGACATCTTGCTACTCTCTGTGGTCACAAGGTGCACAGATACACTGTAAAGACACATCAGAACTATCACTCAGTTTAACTCTGCTACTGGGCTGCCCCCCCAGCATAAGCCTAATGCTCTTTTTGGCCTTTCTGACATCAAGAAAGGAAACTGCGTAAGACACAACTACTGTCAGCGTCTCACCCTGTGACATGGACCAGCCACAGGCACAAGTGGATTCACACTTGATGGCCCAGCTATTGACTACTGCACCTCAGCTGTCTGCCTAAGCTCCTTCTGTAGTCAAGGGAGGGAAAATTCATATGCCCAGGATACCTCCACCTGATCTATTTCAAACATTTAGGATGACAGAAAATGACATCCTAAAAGCGCCAGTTTCTTACCACCGTCTGTGGAAGAGCTCTAGACAACCAGCTTAAATATGGGCATGAATAATACAGACTGATTGCACAGGTCTGACAGTCACAGCCAGATGAAAACATTAATTCTTATGAAGGAAGACTTCACTTTGAAGCCTAATGTACTGCAGTTGTATTTAACACTGAAACCTAAATAGATACAGTTTAAAAACATCCACCTCCAAATGTAAATCAAATTACTGTTTTATAGACCAAAGGAATTATAAAGCAACATGAATGAAAAGAATTATAGGCAAGGTGAAATTAACAGCTTTTTTCTATTTCAGAAACTCACCTTATTTCCATCACCAAAGAAGAATTGATTTTCCAACCTTCTGCAGCATGTTGGAAGATTGAGGAGCCACCCTTTCGAATTATCTTATCAGAGCTATTGATCATTGATCTACTCAAACTCAGTTCACCATCTCTGTAATGGAATATAGAAAACACACAATTATATCAAGGCTAACTCCACTTTAAGTAATTTACATCCCAAGCATCAGCAATATATCCTTTTATTCACAACAAAAATTAGCAACTACCTCTTAGCTTTCTAATGAAAAGAAACCATAACAGAAAAAAAATCTAGAAGACAGCTATCTGTAATAGGAGACAGCTATCTGTAATAGTTGAATATGCAAATTAAGAGCTTAAATGTTTGTATTTGTAATGGAATATACATATTCCAATATGTCAGTAGTTCCAAGAACTACAATAAACTCCAAACTGTGAATCTGGACAAAAACTTCATCATGTTTGTGAGGAAGATTCTGCACTTCTAACTTCCACATTTCTAGTAGTAAAACTAAGAATTAGGTGTTACATTTTAAGCCTTCACTCAGTTCATAACCTGCAATACTGGCTTAGCAGATATCTTTGACCTCCTGCTGATGCTAAAGATTTTTAAGCAGGTAATTCTGGAGTTTAATGGTGTACAAAATACAACATTTCCCCAACACTTCATTAAACTTTTGCATGCACACATCCAAAACACCCCAATTGTCTTACCCTGTCCATCAGTCTTATAACTTTTTGTCAAACCTTAAAAAATAAATACAGTAAGCTTTGGGTGATGACCATTGAATACCTGGTGAGCTAGCACACTTAAGTTGCAGTGGTACTAGCCAACAGGATCACATAAATGGGACAGAGAAGTCCAAAACACTAGAAGCACAATTTAAGGTGTCAGGACTGAAACTTATTTTTATCTCCACATCTTTCCATTACTGTCCATAGTGTTCCCTTCTAGATGCCAGAGCGATATTCAGCTGAGTTCAAACACAGCTGTTAATCACAAATATATCAAAGTTCTTGGATATAAAAATCTACCACAAAAAATGTCTTGTAACTCAGGTGTGCACAGGACAACATTATACAGAAATCTGTTTATCTGTTAAATACCCGTGCTCAGAATACCTGACCACAGCCCTTCAAGGCACAAAACGGTGAATATGTGAGACTGTAAGCTTTCCAGGAACTGCTGAGTTGTGCTTTTCTGGGGCTGTAAATTCTGATAACAACTGGATCACTGCCCTTAGTAAGAAACACAGCAACATTACTGCTGTACATAAATCAATATTATTTTGTAAATATACAACAGACTAAACACAAGCTAACCTGCAATGGGACATTAATTAAGCTAAATTAACAAAGCAGGTAATACGTAGTAATTTCTAAAATGTGCTGTCTTTGCAAAAGGCCCTATAACTACCAAACCAGTATCTCACACTTCACCAAAACCATCCTTCATTACTCACAGCTCCGTTTCTCCTTCACACCAACACCCTGCAGCCAGACATCAACTGATGCAAAGGTAAGACTGCCACCTACTGAAAAAACCTACAACTTTAGGTTCAAGACCTGTATGCAAATTACCCAAATCCTACTAACTTGAGGGCACAGGAGGATGCTGCAGAAGTCCCTAAATCCAGTAGCCAGAATCCAACTGATACTTCTTGTTATATTAAAATATTTTATTCCCTAAAATTTTTCCAAAATGGTTGTAATAATATAAATTACATATATATTCCAGAATGTATTTTCTAGATGCATTGAGTGCATGCATCTAAAGGAAAATTACCAAACTACTAGATCCAGGTAAAGTTCTCAGTCTAAGGATACTTCAGAGATGTCTCTAGGTTAAATATTATTTAGTGCGCGCTTGAACAGTGAAACAAGTGATAAAACTTAGCAACAAAATGCATTGCCAACATTTAAACCATAGCATTTGAAATGTGGTTGATTTCCACGGTCACAATTTACAACTGCAGTGAGTTACACAGATTGTACACTGAAAAAATGTTAAATTATGCTCTTATGAAAGAAGGCCCGAGGCACTTCGTGTTAAAGTTATTACTATGAACACAAATGTGCTCATTTAGATCCTCCTCTCCTTTTTATTGGATTTATTTTACTTAAAGCAATATTAAATAAACTAATACATAAAAATCAAAACTTTCTCCCAGTATTTCTTCATTGTGTAAATAACTGAAAGAAATTTGGATTACTTTGCATCTTCTAGAATCATTGCAAATCCTCTCTGATGTACATGCCAGAGCTGCCATACTGTGACAGCAAGGTACAAATGACAGTATCAACCTTCACTTTGGGTCACTTTGTCTTGGTGACCAAACACATCCCTATAATAAGACTCTCTTCTCGTGGAGATAGCTCATTAAATAAAGTGTGTATCTGCCTTCAAGTGTATTCCATACCAGAAGAAGATGACACTGCTTAAGAAACGCTACTCTGCACATAACATGCACGTTTCATTACTTGCTTAACCTTAAAATGGACAAATACTGTCTAATTGAAGCAGGGCATGCTTCACAGTAATTGTCCTAGCACGCTTTCCTATGAGAGCACACAGCTGGTTTAAATCTTCTCATGTAATTTGGAACTGTATATAGTCAGTCCATTTTGGATTGTCTAGGATTTATCTCTGGTGCCACTAATAACCATAAAATGGGCCACCTCACACAGCCACAACTTCTG
Organism: Pseudopodoces humilis; assembly: GCF_049639895.1. NCBI lineage: Eukaryota > Metazoa > Chordata > Aves > Passeriformes > Paridae > Pseudopodoces > Pseudopodoces humilis. Next base: position 9,665,088 of record NC_142203.1, read on the forward strand.
AAAGTAAAACAACCCATGGAAAACTAACTTCGCTTGCCCAGAGGGCCAGTCAAAAATAACCCCATGTCCCAAACCCCTAATTCAGGAGAAAGGCAAGTGTAACATAAACATTTACGAGCAATAATTTTTAGGGTATTTTTTTTCTGCTTCATACAGTAATGAATGGAATGACAAGCTGTGAAGATATTTCATACAGTATTTCAACAGTGAAACTGAGCAGTACCATACAGTACATGAAGTCTCCTTGATAAAGAAATAGAGGTATCACAAAATGACTAGTCAGAAGTATATTACAGCTGTATCTTAAAAGGTTTGTTAGGAACACAGGTATGTATAACTAAGCACACTCGTTTCTTTTCATTTAATATTAGAACAACAGTTCATTTTAGTAAGTTTTAAGTTGTGTGAAACAATTTGCAGTCAGTGGAAGGTATTTTGTTCTTTGCAAACTTATATAAAGTAATTTCTGAATAATTTCATCAGTTCCTTTAAGTCTGAGAGGAAGGAGCCCAAACTAAGAAATATGGGTATCACTGACAATTCTACCTCACACATTCATTTTCACCTCTGTTTTTACACAGTTGTACCCCAAAATTTTAAACTTCTGTTTATCTCCTAAGAACACAGACAGCTTTCGGTAGAAATCAAAACCTGGTTACACCCAGGCCGAACAAGAGGAAGGGACACCAGCAAGTCATCAAAAATCTTGAATAACAAAGGAAGCAAATACTGCACACACACAGGGGAGGACAACCCCGGCTCCCAGCACATGCCGGGGCCACAGCTACCTGTGTCCCCCATGCCTCACCAGCCTGGTTAGGAAAGAGGGATGTGCTTTCTGTCTAACTCCGGAACCAAGTAGGCTGTAATTGCCTCAGCTTACTCCAGGCCTGTACGGCTACTTACAACCCCCCTCCCCCATGCCCCCTCTTTAAATTAAGGCAAGGACAAAAATCTACGGTGAAAGAATCCTACCCACAGTGGACACGCACACGCAAACAGAAACCGTGAGTCTCTATTTAGCTTTTACTAATTACACTGAATGACCAATTCACGCGTTGCTCCAGTGAAAACAAAATCTTTTAGACCTCCAAGTAAAAACCAGCTTGACTGAAAACCCAACCTCTCCAGACAACAGCTGCAAGTTGGCAGAAAAATGGGGAATGCAGGCAATCACATACATAAAGAGAGAGCTGAGGTGCAAACAGAAAAACGGCAAGGCACTCCGCCTTTCGCTTAGAGTAAACGCCAGGCAGCAAAGGGAAAACATGTAACACATGGTGTCAGCGAGGGACCAGACTTTCCAGCGGAGGAAGCTCCAGAGCTCAGGGGGATGACCCACACTTCTCTCAGATCAAGAATCCTTAAGAAAAAGCCAAGTTAAGCAAAGCTCCCAGGCAAACTTCAAAGACGGCAGCAGGCGTTCACCTGCATCCCAGCACGCTTGCCCACGAAAGGCAAGGAACCGAGGCACAGGGGCTCCGGCGGCGGCCGTCGCCACCTCGGGCCGTCCCGGCCACCGGGCAGCCGCGGACACGTGAAACTTCCCAGGAGCGCCCCGTTACGGAGGCTGAGAGGCGACCCCAGAAGCAGCGCAGCTCCCGTGCTCTCCCATGCACTCGCACCCACCCTACGGCGGCCGAGCCCCGGCAGCGAGCCCCGCTCTCAGCCCGTCCCGCAGCGGCACCCGCACCCTCCGCAGCGCCCGCCAGCGAAAGCGCCGAGCCGCGCTGGCACCGCCGGCTGCGGCCACAGCCCAAGCAGCACCGGGGCACCTGACAGTCCGGGCGGGCACGCGGAAGGGACCTCGGGCAGGAACACGGCCCGCCGCCCCCTCGGGCCGCCCTCCCAGCGCGGCGCCCCGCAGTTACCCGGCCAGAGGCATCTCCTGGCGCTCCTCGGTCCGCGTTATTTCCTTCGTCTTATAGAAGATGAGGAGGAGACTTATGGTGCACACAGTCCACCTCTTCCTGACGGTACGCATGTCTTCTGCGAAACGCGGGCCCCCTCCCCCTTTTCCTTTGTTTATCAGGGGTGTGCTGGAAACAACTGCACACGCGGCACGAATTGCTAAAAACACGGCGATGTGTTTTTCTGGTTTTTTTTTTTTTTTTCCCGAAATAATTACAGAAGATAAAATAAAATAAAACCAGGCAGGAGCAGCGGCTGAGGGGCTCGTCGGCGTTTACTTTGTCTCTCCTTTGCCCTGCCAGGCAGCTGGGGATGCAAGCGGTGACTCACTCGCCTCGGCCAGGCGGACGGCTCGGCGGCGGCGCGGCACGTTAGCCGGGGCAGGGGCGCTCCGCGGCTCCGCTCCGCGCCCCGATCCGCTGCGGCGCTGCTCGGCCGGAGGCGCGGCCAGCGCCACCCTCAGCGCGGCGGGGCGGGGCGGGCGCGGCGCGGCCAATGCGGGCGGACCGGGCGCGGCCTCGGCGCCGGGAGGAAGGCGGCTGGGTGAGGGGAGGTGGGAGAGTCCCGGCGGGAGCTCCGCCGGCGAAGGCGTCCCTTCCTTCCCTGGCTCGCGTCGGCTGTGCCCGTGTTGCCGGTTGGGCGTCTGGAAGTGAGAGCGAAGGACCGCCGACGCTGTGCCGCTAAAAAGGAGCACGCTTCCTTTGCAGAGAAGGATCGGGGGTTTTGTTCACTGGTAATTTATTTTTTTTTCCGTCGCTCCCGCTATGTATGATTGTGGCTTGAGCGAGCCACTGGACGTGTTTCCCGGTCTCCCTGTCCCAGAGCCGCAGGAGAAGGCGGGAATGGCGAAGGGAAGCGGCGTGGCCCCTGCACACACCCGCCTGGAGTGCGGTCAGATCCACCGCCCATGGCCCGCTCCCCAGGGTCTTGTTTCGTCCACACGGTCTCAGCACGGCCGTTCTTTTCCTAACTTCTGCTGGGACGGTTTCTCTGAAATGTACAGGAAAAAAGGGGACTAGCCACGAAACCCCAAAACGTAACCAAAAAAATCCAAACCTTTGAGGTGGATAATGCAACATGAAAATTAAATTATTTGCTATAATTCGCTTTTCTCAGTATTGTTTTGCCTCTTTCAAAGTGAGTGAACTGCCCTGGAAACATGCTGATTCTGTGTGACAGGGATCTGTCCACAGCCCTGAAGTTTGCTCTTAGGGAGCAAGTAAGACCAAAAACACACTTCTCCCACGGGGGGCCCAGGAAGTGTTTGTGGTAAATCTGGTGTGACTTCTCTTCCCTAGTTTAGATTACAAGCAAGAGCTCACAGGATGACAGAACTTTCCCTGGGTCTATTAGGTCTGATATCTTGTGTCCAGAACTGAGTCATAACAGACATTTTACAGGAGGATGCAAGGAAATTTGGAAGTAAGTACAGATTTTTCCTTCCCGGGAGAGTACTCCCTCAAAGGCATTAGGAGTGAAGAAAGGTTACAGAAGTTGTTGAAAATCTTAAGGCTGCTAATAGTTATGTTGGAAAAATCAGTTGTGTGTAGTAAGGAAGTTGTAATTCAGTCTCAGTGGAATGGATTGGAAACTGCAATTTCCTTCCACACAGAGGCCAGATCAAGGCTGCATTTTCTGTGCTCTTTGCTGTGGCTCTGGTAACTTAGTGATCCCTATAAGGCATCAGCAGCAAAAGGAGAAAAGCCCATTCTATCTGTGAGAGTGAAGTTCAAATTTCCCATTGTAAAATACCTGACATTCTTTTCTAAAAAAACTAAAATTCAATGTAAAACCCTGCTTAATACCTTTGTAAAAACTTCATCACATGTTCAGCCTAACAGTCAGGATTCTGTCAGTGTTGTTAACCCTGTTGAATAGCTGTGATAATTTTTTTATACCATATAAAATTTTTGTATATTAGATTATTTTTGTAGTTACATGGATTCATTGAAAATAGGTGTTGAAAATGTATATAGAGGATCCTGAATTCACCTGTCTTCAGAGGTGGTTTTACTTGATTCCATCCACAACTACAATAAGGCAGCTTACGATACAGTTAGCCACAACAGCTCCTTGGTTTTGTGCCAGGCCACATGTACATTCAGAAAACACTATTGGCTCTACCTTCTTCCTCGTCTACCTTCTGCTGCGCTTCTTCCTCCCTCAAGATTAAAACCCAGCTCTTCTGCTACTTCTTAAGAACTAATTTTTACCCCACACAAGAAATTCCTGCCTGTGTCTAAGAAACTGATGTTTGTGCCATGCCCAGCAGTGCACTTTTCTCTCCCTGCTCAGTCTGATTGCAACCAGTCTGACTGAAACTGACCAAAAATGTTCAAGCTCCCAACCATCAAGACTCTAAAAGTTTTTTCCATTTACTAGAATGTAAGACTGTTGGTTTATACTTGAGTAAAATACGGAGTAAACCACTTCTCAACAAAAGTATAGTGTGCATAACAACCTGTGGCATTTTCCTGAAAATTTTGGCTGTTCCCATGCCTGTCATTCTACTACCATGAAAACACATTTCTGGGTCAGAAAAGGACCGTGGCATCCTGAGACACAAACCAGCTCATCCCCTACAGTGATTCACTGTCTTCACCTTCTGCCCATGCCATTCAAAGCTCTGATACTACCTATCAGGATCCCAGAGTCTCAGAAGCTGCTTACATGTGGAGCCAGGGCAAGTTCCCAATTTGTTTATTTCTCTTCCAAATCACTCCTGAGCTTTCATTCAGAAATAGGCTTAGAGCTCTTATGACAGTGGGGAGGACCTCTCTCTTAGCTGTTCTCCTCTTCCTTAGGTTTCCCTCCTGGTATAGTTTTATTCTCTAGCTGTACACTCAAGTAACAGGCAGATACAGATAATATATATATGTATAGCACATATGTAATATAATTCAGCCAGGTGTTACATTTAATTTACAATGATAAAATTTATTTTTACAGAAAATGAGTTAACTATGCAGAGTTTAAATATTCATACCTAGTATTTCACCAATTCCTTTTTCTTTCTTTAATGTGTCATCAACAGCAGTTCATACCTCTAACAAGCTATCTAAATTATGCCTTGAAATTATTTCCTCTTTCTCATACATTCTAATGATATTTAAATAATGAATAGCATTTATATCAAATAGTATGGTTTATTTTACATGAATTAGAGGAATGGTTTAGCTCTGTGAACCAGAAACACGTTCAATAAATCCTATTTCATGGCGTCTGGTAATAAGAGTAGAATTTCTTTTATGAAGACTACTGGAGAAGCAAAAATGTGTATAATACAAATAATGATGCATTTAAGCATTTCAAATTTCAGAGTGCTAATCAGTTTCTATAGCAAAGAGTTCTTGAAGGAGTGCATTTCATGCTGAAGATAGTAACTAGAAACATGAAACATTTATGTTTGTTAATGTGTATTACCATATAAACTCCTTTTTTCATTAAGAGTATTTCATGTTTTATGTGGGTGGCCAGAAATCTCTTCTGAATTAATTCAGCCTGTTTTATCACTGAGGATAGAGAAACACTAGAACAGACTTCCTGGGAAAGCTGTAGCATTTCAATCACTAGCTGTCTTTAGGACCAGTTACACAAATCTGGATTTTTAACTCAAGGTGGAAGGATGAATGAGGTAAATTTGTCAGGTGCCCTCTAACTATTTTTTTTTAACATATCATTTTAATGTCAGTCTATCAAGTTACAGTGAATTTGGCTGATTCCTATATAGCAACTTTGAACAAAATACTCAATATTGTGGAAAGGTCCTGTGTTCGTACGTGCTTTTGTTTCAGGAGCAGGCAAGGCTGATGCGGCATTCTTGCATTTGTTTAACATTATTTAACTCTGATTTAATCCTATGGAATGTATTTAATAGTATTAATTATTTTATTTTTTTTTGTAAAAGCCCAGCTAAAATAATGAAAGATGCTTTTTGAATTTATAAGTACTACTGCTACTTCAATCTGTTGTCATTGCAGACTTCAATATCCTTCAATGTTTTCTTTGGTGGTTCAAGCAAAGGTACCAGGCGTCCCCGTAGTTGCTTATGACTAATGTGCACAGAACACTTAAATTACAGAATTGCTCTTACAGCTTAAATTTGAATATTTTCTATGTTTCTTATTATAATCATCTATACATACTTTCATCAAAATGTCTGCCTCTTGAAATATTATCTCTTCCTCTTGTAGCAGAAGTCCAGTATTACACTTTTAGCATTACTGGCATTGCAAATAGTGCACATCAGATACTTTATAATTATAATGCAACAGCTTTTCCATAGGCAGCAGAATAAAAGGTAATGCACTAAGTTGCGTTTTTGCATGCTTATTCTACCATATGGGACTCAAGGTTTGGGTTGGTGGATATTAAATTTCTCTTGATATTCAGAGGCACAAAAGTCAGGTCAGAATCCATATTCCCATTCACCTCCCCTGTCACTTTTGTGATCAGCATGCAGTGATGACTTAGTGCTTGCAATTGCATTGCAGAATAACCACAGGATGAATAATGAGGATACAGTTACAGTAAACTTATCTGAATTTCTCAGCCATTTATTTTGTGTGTGTGATAAGATTCTTTTCTCTAGAAGAAATTCTGCAACAATTCCTTAGGAAAGGTTAGAAGTAAATCCCAATGAAGCCATACTCTCTGTTTTACATCCTTTTGTGCAGTAGTGTATTTAGCCACCCCAGATAAAGCTGCAGTGCAACAGTAAGAAAGGATGTTTAATTTAGGGGCATACACTGTTGTGTTTATTGCATTGCATCCTTCCCTGATCAATGCACACTTTTATGTAGTAGGAAAATACAAGCCATGTCCACATTTCAAGCAGTGTGGTCATGCAGATGGGGGCCACTCTGAAAGAAGATATTGTCAGTTGTCATGAACTCCTCCTTACTTTTGTAACATAGGTGTCTCGGTTCTAGAAGACAGGTGTCTGCTAGGGAGGGCAGGAGCCTCCCTTGGGATTAAAGAATGTAGGCCCCCCTCCCTCCAAATTATTGTAATTTTGAAATCAAGGGGCTTTCAGGCAGAGATCTGGGGATAGGAATAACAGTTCTTTACTAGTATAACCAGGCAAACAAACAACAATAACTACAGCAATAACAACAAAACAGAACCAGGGACCCCGGGACAGCCTTCTCAGCTGAGACGGGATGGAGGAGAGGCTTTGTTTTCACAAACCCCTCGGGCAGTCAGTCCCGGTGCTCCTGCAGGGCTCCGAGGAACAGTCGGCTGGAACAGCAGGGATGAGCTGAGATCCTGGGCCGGTGGATGAGGTGTATCAGCAGCTCCGCGGTGGTGCCTGGCACTTCTACACGTCCCGGCAGGGCAGGGGGTGCGAGGCCAACCAACGAAGAGGGAAGAAGGAGAAAAAGCAGCAGCTCCGTCTGGGTGATGGCAAAATTCCCTTCTCTCTACCGCAGCAGCTCCGCACCCCCCAAAAAAAGAATGTCTCTCCCCGAAGCTGAAGAAAGCCAGCCAAAAGCTGTCCCCACCCTCCTTTCCTGCCCCCTTCCTCCCCCCCGGGCCTGGCCACTCTTTGTCTTTTGTCGAGCACCCACTAAGTACCCACAGTTAGGTTGTTCCCGCAACTAATGGGTAAAAATTCCACAGGCAAGCCAAAACAAAAAAGGACACCTAACCCCCAACACTATCCACCCCGAATTTTTTCCCATACCAAAATGTTACATCAAATATTAAACCTTTAAATTATACACGAACACACACTACTTTAACTATATACATATGTACATGCAGATACAGATACAAGCACAGTGTCATGGGTAGTTCACCCTAAAACCAGGTCCCCTTGATTTGCTATTTCTAACATATAGTCATTTTTCACCTGACACAGAGACTGTGTGAGACCTCACTCCTTGCTTCTCATTGTTGGCCAGCTTTGGTATTGATGGTAAAGCTCTTTCACCTTCTTTCTGAGGCCTGATGATGAAGGACTGCGTGGCCCCATTCACCAGCCGGCAGTAGCCGTCGATCAGGTCAGCCATGTTCTCTGCAATGGTTAAGGATGATGCTGTCACTGTCAGTGGCTCAGGTGCACCTGCTATCTTGAGTTGCAACATCCCTTTTCTGTCCTTGTCTTCACTGTTTGAATACTGAATGGTTTGCACTTGATTGAAATCTGCTAGATGGGTTGGATTTACACCCTTGTCTGTCAGGTAACTGATTCCTTCTTCTGGGCCAATTGCCAGTTCCACTGAAATAATCCAGCTTGAACCGAGAGCACACTTGAAGCATTCCTTGTCAAATCTGTACACTGGAGAGAGAATCTCAAAGAACTTCAAAATACTTTCTTCTCTACTGAGGTTGGCAAATTGTTGAAACGTTTGTTGGATTAATTTCCGAAGTGTTTTGGCCTTCACTGAATCTAGTAAACTCTTCAGGAAAAACCGTCTCAAACCAACATCTTTCTCTAACACTTCATAGTTGGACTTCTTTTCTAATGCATTGCCTCTCATCTCTCTGTAGGATCTCCTGAAGTCGGATTTCAAGGCAACCTAGTTTCAAAGCAATTTCCTGGTCCACTTGATCAGTGAGACCAAAGTTTTCACCTTCCGGCCAGTTTGTAATTATCTCCAAAATCCCAGGGCGATTTGGGTTTCCAATACGGGTGCACAGCATGATGAGGACGATCCACTTGCTCCATGTAGCGTCGGTGGCGTGGTGGGTAGCAGGAACCTTTCCTTTAAACATCCACCCCAGCACTGGTAGTCGGGGTGCCAGGAGGAGTTGTGCTTCTGTGCCAATCACCTCTGAGGCAGCTTGAATTCTTTCATAGGCAGCTAAGATTTCCTTCTCTGTGGGAGTGTAGTTGGCTTTGGACCCTCCGTAGCTTCGGCTCCAGAATCCCAGTGGTCAGCCTCAAGCCTCCCAAAGCACTTTCTGTCAAAGGTTCCAGGACAAGCCATTGTTCCCAGCTGCAGAGTAGAGCACGTTCTTCACGTCTGGTCCTGTTCTGACTGGGCCAAGGGTTACTGCATGAGCGATCTCCTGCTTGATTTGGGCAAAGGCTTGTTGCTGTTCAGGGCCCCACTGGAAAGTGTTCTTTTTTCGGGTAACCATGTAGAGAGGGCTCACGATCTGGCTGTACTCAGGAATGTGCATCTTTTAAAAACTTATGGCACCTAGGAAAGCTTGTGTTTCCTTCTTGCTGGTGGGTGGAGACATTGCAGTGATCTTATTGACGACATCAGTGGGAATCTGACGCCGTCCATCTTGCCACTTTACTCCCAGGAACTGGATTTCTCTAGCAGGTCCTTTGACTTTGTTCTTCTTGATGGCAAAGCTGGCTTCTAGCAGAATCTGAATGATCTTTTCTCTTTTCTCAAATACTTCCACTGCCGTGTTCCCCCACACAATGCTGTCATCTATGTACTGTAGATGTTTTGGAGCCTCACCCTTTTCCAGGGCAGCCTGGATCAGTCCATGGCAGATGGTGGGGCTGTGCTTCCACCCCTGGGGCAGTCGGTTCCAGGTGTACTGCACTCCCCTCCACGTGAAGGCAAACTGAGGCCTGCATTCTGCTGCCAGGGGAATGGAGAAAAATGCATTGGCAATGTCAATAGTGGTGTACCACTTCGCTGCCTTGGACTCCAGCTCGTACTGGAGCTCCAGCATGTCCGGCACGGCAGCGCTCAGAGGTGGAGTCACTTCATTCAATGCACGATAGTCCACAGTCAATCTCCATTCTCTATCAGACTTGCGCACAGGCCAGATGGGGCTGTTGAAGGGTGAGTGGGTTTTGCTGACCACCCCTTGACTCTAGTTCTCAGATCATCTTGTGGATGGGGATCACAGCATCTCAATTTGTCCTATACTGTCAGCGCTGCACCGTCGAGGTGGCAATTGGTACTCGCTGTTCTTCCACTTTCAGGAGTCCTACTGCAGATGGGTTCTCTGATAGTCCAGGTAAGGTGTTCAATTGCTTAATGTCCTCTGCCTCCACAGCAGCTATTCCAAAAGCCCACCTGAGTCCCTTTGGGTCTTTGTAATAGCCATTCCGAAGGAAGTCTATGCCCAGAATACATGGGGTCTCTGGGCCAGTCACAATGGGATGTTTCTGCCACTCTTTCTCAGTCAGGCTCACCTCGGCTTCCAACAGAGTCAATTGCTGCGATCTCCCCATCACTCCAGCAATGGAAACAGGTTCTGCCCCCACATGTCCTGATGGCATTAGGGTACACTGTGCACCAGTATCAACTAAAGCTTCGTATTTTTGTGGCTCTGATGTGCCAGGCCATCGGATCCACACCATCTAAAAGACCCAGTTTTCCCGTGCCTCTTCTTGGCTAGAGGCAGGGCCCCTCTAGCACTGGTCATCCTCTCCTCCCTGGGCATACATGCTAGAGGTTCCTTCAAGGGGATCATCCTCTTTTCTCTAATATTTGGCAGTTTGGTCATGGGAGGTTGAGGCTACCTTCACTTTAGTGGAACCTTTCTGGTTAATGATTCCCTCCCTGAGTTGACGCACTCGTGCTGCCAGGGCAGAAGTGGGTTTCCCATCCCACTTTCCCATGTCTTCCCCATGGTCACGTAGAAAGAACCACAGCTCAGTTCGTGAGGTGTACCCTCTCTCTCTAGCTGGGGGACGTGGGGCTTGGAGTTTTGGGCTTGTGACCCGCACTGGTGCCATATGGGAACTGCTCTTCCTCATCTCTTCCCTCATTTCCCTCATCTCCTCTTTGAGTTCCTTAATCACAGCGGAAATCTTAGCCTGCTGCGGGCCATGGACCATACTGTCGTAATTTCTAAGCCTGGTGGTGACAGAACCCACCATCTCTCAGTTGTTATCGGCATTAATCGTCGCAATGAAGGTGGTGTATTCACGTGGCTCTAGATTTGCCAGACTCCACAACATCTGCCCAGTGCACCTGACTTTGTTGGGGTCATTATCATGCTGTCTACCCCTCCCAAAAAGGACCTCTAATACTGCCACTTCTCTCAGCTGTTGGATTTTTTCTTCAATGGTTTTCCATTCCCTTCTACGATAGTGCTCTTCCATTCTCTCTCTGTGGACAAACCTCTCTCTTACACTCATCAAAAGCCGCTCCCAGAGAGAAAGGGGCCCTGGCTCCCTGACGAATATCTGATTCACACCTGAGTCCTGGGTCAAGGGTCCCACATTCCTTGCCTCACCACCATCCAGCTGCATGCCTGTACCCATAAGGTCCCAGACCCGAAGTAACCAGGTTGTATAAGCCTCACACCCCCGCCTCACAATGTCTTCTTGCAAGTTACGGAGACTGTCATATGTCAGAGACTCAGTAATGATTTCAACTTCTGGCTCCCTCTTCTGGAGGTTGTGAGGGCCCTCCTTTCTTATCCTTATCAACACGGTGCTGTGATTTCATCTTAGACTTCCTGGTTTCCACAGGGGCAGCAGCTGCTGGCTGTGACTGCCCTTGTGGTTCAGCTGGAACCTGGACGGTTGTAACATCTGTGGGTTCCACTGCTGCACCATCAGACTCTCCCTCTTCGAGGCAGGGGGAGGGTTTCCCAGCAGCTGAGGAAATGCACTCTATCTTCTGGCTCATCTCACGTATCTCCTTCACCAGAACTCCCACCCACTCTGGGTGGTTCATTTCTGAGGTGGGCTGTGGGGCAGGGGCAGGCTCTGGAGCAGCACCCCCCATCTCTGGGGTTGTGCCAGGTTCTGGAGCAACACCCCCTGTCTCTGGGGTTGTGCCAGGCTCTGGGGCAGCACCCCCTGTCTCTGGGGCTGTGCCAGCTTCTGGAGTAGCATCCCCTGTGTGATAAATAGAGACCCTTTTGTTCGCCTAAACATACAGATATGATGTTTTGCAAAACTGTGCTTTGTGAAATCGGGATGTGGTTGAAGGCTGCTGCTGACGCCTGCATAATCTTTTATGGCCTTGCGAGCTTTTTTGAATTCCAGAAAGTTAGCAAGATAAGCCCTAAAAGGGAACAGCGAAGAAAGGTCAAAATGATAGGACTGAGGAAGACTCTTGATCTTCATCCCGCGACCACCAGAAGGCAGAGAAAAGTCCCCCTAGCAACTGGAGACACATGCGCAGAGACACCCGAGAAAGGACACGTAACCCGGAAGCCGTATCACTTAAAAGGGGAGAACGCGGAAGTTAGAAGCGCAGCAGCTGGCGGAGCGGAGACTCCCCTGTCGCCCAGCGCTGATTTTTGCTTATTGCTTGCTTGCTATAATTAATAAAATTTTCTTTAATTGAATCATATCACTCTCTTGAGTGCATTCATAACGCCCTGTTAATATATTTTATATATTAGTAAAGGCCTGTATGCACAAACCAGCCTTTGAAATAAGTCGTGATATTTAGGGCTAAAATCCTTGAAACTTGCCTGCAGAAGAGAGAGTAAAGCAAAACAATATTCTTGTGTGTAGGAGAAAAAATGTAAACTGTGTGTGTTAGCCAATAGTAGCTTGCTCTGCCCGCAAACCCTGTAGAACCCTATAAAAGGTGTGTTAATAATAGAAATAAACAGCGTTCACAATTACTTCTGTGAAGACTGGTGAATAGCTGGGCGGTTTCTCAATAATCCCCTGCCTCTTTCCCTTTGTCTCTGAAGGCTAGGTAGACAGGCCTATCAGCAACACCAGCCACTGTATGATGTCATTAGCATTCAGAGATTTTAACCCTTCAAAAACTGGCGGGGTAGGCCCAAGGAACTGGGTGAAAGGTTGGGAGAAAATTTCCCCAGCTTTTTCTCCCAGTAGGTACCATTATTAAAGTAACCCAAAAACCATCCAGTTAGTGTGTGACAGCTCTGAATCCATGACCCCGCTGTCCAGAGGACGTTAAACATCCATGAATTCCTCACCTTATCAATCCACAAAACAAGCTGGATAATAGCCACAGTAGCCTTAGTTATAGGATCCATATTTAAGTAAGGTACAGCAAATGGGAGAAATACAACTGTGACCATATGCCCCCCGAACTTGGGTAAGCTAAACAACATGGTTCTATCTAACAAGGTTTCTAAATCCAGCATACAAAAGTTAGGTTATTTAAGAACTGTTATTCCTTTTATGCCCTTTTTCTCTCAGTGCCGCACGTTGGGCGCCAAAATCTGTCTTGGTTCTAGAAGACAGGTGTCTGCTAGGGAGAGCAGGAGCCTCCCTTGGGATTAAAGAATGTAGGCCCCCCTCCCTCCAAATTATTGTAATTTTGAAATCAAGGGGCTTTCAGGCAGAGATCTGGGGATAGGAATAACAGTTCTTCCCTAGTATAACCAGGCAAACAAACAACAATAACTACAGCATTAACAAGAAAACAGAACCAGGGACCCCAGGACAGCCTTCTCGGCTGAGATGGGATGGAGGAGAGGCTTTGTTTTCACAAACCCCCTCAGGCAGTCAGTCCCGGTGCTCCTGCAGGGCTCCGAGGAACAGTCGGCTGGAACAGCAGGGATGAGCAGAGATCCTGGGCCGGTGGCTGAGGTGTATCAGCAGCTCCGCGGCGGTGCCTGGCACTGCCACACATCCCGGCAGGGCAGGGGGTGTGTGGCCAACCAACGAAGAGGGACGAAGAAGAAGAAGCAGCAGCTCCGTCTGGGTGATGGCGAAATTCCCTTCTCTCTACTGCAGCAGCTCCGCGCCCCAAAAAAAAAGAATGTCTCCCCCTGAAGCCAAAGAAAGCCAGCCAAAAACTGTCCCCACCCTCCTTTCCTGCCCCCTGGGCCTGGCCACTCTTTGTCCTTTGTCGAGAACCCACTAAGTACCCACAGTTAGGTTGTTCCCGCAACTAATGGGTAAAAATTCCACAGGCAAGCCAGAACAAAAAAGGACACCTAAGCCCCAACAATAGGATATTGCAAATGTCCCATAAATATTGGTTATAAAAATGCTAATTCTATGCTAATTCAAGATGGCTTTCAGCTAGTATGTCTTTCAAGACTAAAACCTCACTACTTTTAATCAAAATGTCTATCACATGCATAGGGATGTGAAATTTGATAATGATGAGCTGCAGTACTTCTTGTATTTGAGTGAGGCTCAAGACAGCCTGTATTTTTTGTAATTGGGGTGAAGAGAAAAATTAGGGAGCAGAGATAAGGATTAGAGAACACTGGGAATCTATCAGAAGAGAAAGAGAAAGAAGTAGATGTAGAAGGGTAAGGATGAAAGGATTAAGGGGTTGGCAACTGGGAGAGAGGGCAGAGCTGTACCTGGTCAAATGAAAGAAATCAGAGGAAAAGTTCAGAGTCCCGAAAGGGCACAAGAAAAATTATGTCTTAGGTTACAGTGTAAGAGGTAACCAAAAATGTGTATTCTGTTACAATCTTCCTAAGCTGTTAAAACAGGTGGAGTAGTGTTCTTTATCTTCTCCATGGGTCAGCGCTGATAACTCCCTCCAGGGGCTATCTGTGCTATTGTGCCATCAAGGCCTCACTGCATGACTCTAAAATTCCACCATCCCACTGTGAGATGCTCCGCCCAGGGTGAGGAACCAAACATTCCTACCTGGGTATAATCTGAGGTATAGAACACCAGACAGCTCCTACCACTGGAGTCCCAGAGGACAAGAGCTCCATAACCACTGCTGGACCTCCAGAGAAGGACTTTACTGCAGGATCACCACTTTGAGAGAATCACATCTATCACTTCAACAGGACTGCAGCCACCATATAATGGGACTGCTGCCAGCACCCTGACCAACAGGGTGTCAGGGTGTATTCTGACTCTGTCAGGTTAAACCAGTGTTTCTGTACAGTTGCCTTTATTTAAATTTTCCTGTGAAATTGTAGTTCTGACTTGGAATCTCCCACTCATTTGCTTTCAAACCAGTACAAATGAAGAAGTATGACTAATCCAGGCCTACTGAATAAGCAACATAAGAAGTGCATGTAGCTGTGTCTATTTTTTGTCTTGATCTGTCCTTCTTGCAAGAACACACCCTTTGTCTCACTTAATGTGCCTGAGCCTGTGATCAAATCCTAAATTCACTTAACTGATAAAATTCTGCTTTGGAGTCTGAATGAAGAGTTTCTCTTTCTAGAATATAAAACATGACCAAGCCATGAGACTGCTTTTTACTTAGATTTTTCTTTTAGGTCAAATGAAAGAAAGTGAAGTAAATTTCTGGCCATATTTCCATGTTTTCAGTTTAATTTGTAAATTGCAAACACATTTGATATATGGCTAGATAAACATTTACAACTCCAGAAAGCAATTTGCTTTCTGATTACCTTAAACCTCCAACTCCTCTCTACATTAGGGCAACAGTGCAGATTTTCCTTCAGACTTTGAAACTAGCAAAACTGGTTTAAAGTATTTCCAGGCAAGACTTAGGGAATTAATCAAGACAACCTTCATTATTGTCCAGCCCAGCTGAGACATTCCTTATGAGTTATGGAGTAATTCTGGAGAGTTTCAAAGGACTCTGTACACCTCCTTATGCTATTAGTTGAACTGGACATATTGCTGAAGGAGAGAAGAAAGATCACAGCTATATGTTACCATTGGGGTAATCCTAATTTGTTTGTGCTTGGCCTGCAGTGAAATCTTGTCCAAAGTGTTTCCTGTTAGGTGTCAAGGTTAGGGTTTAGGTTTGGGGTGAGACGTCAGGGCTGGGTTTGGGGCTAGAGTTGGGGTGCAAGAATTAGGGTTATGGTTAGGGTGTTAGGGTGAAGTGTTAGGGTTGATAATATAAGGATGTTATAATAAATAGTAATAACAAATAAATAAATGAATGAAAATTAATAAAAAATAATAATAAATAATAGATAAATAATAAATAAATGCATAATAAAGGACTTTTCTGTTTCTCATGCTGACACACTGACAAAGGTAAGATGAGAGGAGACACAGCCAGGATGAGTGAGCACAACTGACCAAAGGGATATTCCATGCTATGTGATATCATGCTCATTATGCAAAGTGGATGAAGACGGGGGAAAGGTTATTGTGAGGGAATGTTTGGCGTGATGGTGTTTGATGTTTGTCTTCCCAAGTCATCCTTATGCATTGTCCCTGCTCTCCTGGATATGGCTAAACATCTACCTGTGCATGGGAAGCAGTGAGTTAATTCTTTGTTTTGTTTGCTTGTGTGTGTGGTTTTTGCTTTCCTTATTAAAATGTCTTCATCTCAGTCCCTGGTTTCTCTGTTTTTTACCCTTCCAATTATCTCCCCAGTCCTACTGGTGGGGCAGTGAGTGAGGGGCTGGGCTGCTGACTGGGGTTTAACCACAACACCCTTTCTTGGTCCTGTGGTGTTTCCAGTGGCCCTTCTGAGCTAAGAAATGAGATCAGACTTAGGCAGATCATCTCTGGTTTTGCAAATTCTTTTAACATGGCACAAAATGGCCAGGCTGATATTTTTCTTCTATGATTTAGGCAAGCTTCTAGGACTGAAAGGCCTGGAATCACAGCAAGGTGACCTTGGGTTTCCACACAATCCCAAACCCCTGCACAACAGTTTTGATTAGCTGTAGTTAAGACAGGTTGTCTACACATCTGCTGCCAGTCTGCTCCTCAGTTGTCACTGCAAAAGTGAAGTTAAAGGAATTATCTCAAAGTCATAAAATAATACTTACTTTACATCTATTAATGTAGAGCTTGAATGTTGATTTCTTTTTCAGAGTGGGTAACCATGGTTATAAAAGCAAAGGTGACTTTTTCCTGTATTTGGAAGTCTATGCTTTAATTTCATTTATTTATAACTCTATGTAACACATTAGTGCATGAAGAGAAATTTTTTTTTTCTGAAATTATGAGAGAATACTTCATGAGTTTTCCATGACTGAGAATGGGAAAGAGATTTTCTGAGAAGCTAAATGGTGGATTTGTGAGGTTCTATTGTATTTTAATAACAGTGAATGGCATCCCAGTGAGAACCATAATTTAATAAAAGTGTCCATCCTAGATACCCACCTAGGCTATATAGATTTGAAAATGGGGAAAGAATGTTTTTTTTTTTTCTGAATTCAAACCACAGCAGCAGCTATTCAGTCTTTGGGAACTAATACTCATTTTTATTACTCCTATTTTAAATTTTACTTAATTTAATGCTGGTTAAATTATATAGTTAGACAGTGCAAAATTGCATGGCTTTTATTGCTTTGTGCTGGATGAAGCCATACAAAAGAGTTTCCCATACCTTCAAGTATGTTTTCTTACATATTTCTTTGACAGTAACAAAGAAAGGGCATTTGCTGAGTTTGACATTTTGTTGAGATTTTTTTTCCCTTTCTTTTTCCTAAATGGAAAAGCATAATTCAGTAACACTGTTATGGCATCCTTATAAGTTTCAACAAAAAGAAATCTTCTCCATATCCAAAATTGAATTTCTGGTCATTGGGACAGGTCAGACCTAACATTAATTTAGCCTGTTCTTCACGCACCTGGCATACAAAGGATTTGGACACAAATTTCTGTCAAGAAAGGGATTTTTCTCTGCCTTCATCAGCAGTTTATAGACCTTGTAGTCCTTTATGGGCAGGTGAACAAGCAAGCCCTTTTGTTTGACAGCTAAAATACCTTAACACAATCTTATATTTGCTACAGACAAAAAAATGTGTGCAAATTGTTAGTGCATAACTAAAATACGCTGTAAGTTTACAGCACACCCTCTGCTGTGGTGAATTGTGAAGCTAATTCTCAGCCTGCATTGCTATGATCAAGTTCAACTTTAATGACCGCTTTCAATGACAGTTTTACAGCATAAGTGAGACAAAGTGGTTTATAACATGACCTGGCACTTAAAACAAGAATCCCTGCTTCATCTATTCCATTCCAAGAGTAAGTCAGTCATATCCTCTTCAGGTCAAGTCATTCTCTTAAATGCAAGGATGTTCATTTTTTCTATCCACCTCTAGTTTTTATTTATTTGTAAACTAGGATTTGGTATTCCACTCAGAGATGACCAGAGTCCTGGGTGTTTAAATTCCCATGGGAAAGCCTACATCAGGAATTTTCAGTCCACAGAGAACACACTGGCAGCAACCTGGGCAAGAAAAATTTGCAAGGAAATTGCATTTCACATATGTCACCCAGGTCAATAGGAAGATATGTGAAGGAGACCCAAGATTGTGTTGCTGATCTGCTGATTTGGTGTTAAATTTTAATTGACTTCAGCAGTGTTAGGTTATCCCTCCTGCTCACCTAACTTCTAGTCATATACTCAAGATAGGCAGCCACTGAATTTTAAAAAGACATATAAAGAAAGATATTCCTTAGTGTTCCCTAGTGTATTTCATTAAATCTCTTAGACTAAAAAATTTTAAAAGGTACAAATAATGCAACTTTATCACATAGAAATTGAAGTAATAATCCAATCCTATTACTTGTAGTCTCCTCAAAGACAGTATGGAAGGCAGTAATTTTTTCTGTATTCTGATGACTCAGGAAAAGCATACAAATTCTTAACCAGTCACAGCTATAGAAGTCCTTTAGAAGCTTTTCAATGCTGAGACTTTTTCTTCTGAGGAAGTGTAAGCATTGTATCTGTTTCAGAGACTTACTCTTTTGACTTTTTTAAGTATGATTTGCATTAAATAAAAGGCAGAAGACTTTTTAGTTTTGCTTAGACAACTTTATTTTTTAGTGCTCTTTAAAGAAAATTATGTCACAAAATCAAAAATAGCTATTTTTGATAGAAACAAAGAAGATCGCTATTTTTATAGTTCAGAAAAATACTGTGGAAAGTGAATTTGATTTACCAAGTTTATCACAGACTGTGAACCTTAACATTAGAGCAAAAGAAGTATTTGGTTTTGAAATCATTGGTATACCCCTAAATGAAATAAAGCAATATGTGAAAGGAAGAAAAAGTATATATGTATACATAGATGCAAACACTTGTAAAGTGCTGTAAGTCACAAGATGTTAATATTCTCTAATTACAGAATTACAATGGAAGAGACAAATCTGAGTCTGAAGTGCTTGAACAGGAAATCACCACTTAGCTTGGCAGAATTTTGGGAACTTATTTTTACATACTATTTTTTTCTTACTGGGGAGTAGGAAGATGTGTGTTGGTCTCAGGCTACTGAAAAATATGATGAATGTAGGATTGTGTCCAGAAACAGGTACTTTGAAATTATTTTTCTCAGCTTCTGCAGAGTGCTGTAGTCTTGTTGTTTGCCCTCAGTGGAGAATTTCCACAATGCAAAACACAGATGTGCCACATCTAGGTCTGTTCTCATCTCCATATCCATTCCTCAAAATAAAGAAAAAAAGCCAAGCAGAGGGTGAACAGACAGAGGAGAGGTGTGGTATACAATGAAAACCCTCTTTGGCAGTGACTGGAAATTGCTTTGTAGTGAGGTAAATTCTACCAGCCCAAGCTCTGGCACAGAGCACAGAAACATTCTGTGCTCTCAGAATAAGAACTTAGGAAGCCCTTTTTTTCATAGCAGTATAATATGTATGAGTTCCAGGTGACATTTGCTACCCCCAAAACATTTGCTTTCAGATTTTATAATCTGTTATAGGAGTATCTCTTAGTACAGGTGCATTGGCATCCAGCTTTCAAAAGCACCTGTGATACCTTAGTCTGCTTAAACCAGACCACTGCAAATGGGATTTAGCAGCACCTTTCCCTGAATTTTGGGCTGGACATTAATTAATGCTGGACACATCTCACATCCAGGACTCTTAGCATTTCTGTCAGTATCTCAGATTATCAAGATTTGAGCTGTGTATCCTGCAAAGTGCCATTGTTAGGGCAATGGTTTTGCCCTAGAATTCAAGCTGATGTTTTTGCAAGGAAAACTTGCTTATTTGGAGGTAATTTGGAGTACATTTTCAGTCCAGGGAAGCAAGCAAGTTGCCGATGAATGAGCTCAGGTTTGCTATCAAAAAGACCCTTGTTCTTTGCTAGGTTAACTTTCATCACATGTCATTCTGTGCTCTTCCCCTGTGAAATTGTTTCTACAGGGCAACCCAGAAAGCAATTTGAAGGCATGAACTCTCTCCAGATGAAACATTGTTATGTATTCACAGACCTCTTTCTCCACTGACAGACCCTAACCATACAAATATTCCTTATTTTTTTATCCTCAATAGATACATCTTTTCTGGAAGGCTACCAGTTCTCTGGGTTTATGAACACAATGTTTTTGTCTTTGTCTTGACTCCCCGTATCGACCCACTGCATTGCATATTGGCTCTGCTCTGTCTCCTGTACAGAATAGGAAGCTTTTAACTAACTGAATTGTCTGTCATTTGCTCAATTTCATCTTTAGATTTGGCTTAGTGATTGACTCCTAAAGGCTGGAAAATATACCCAAACTCTGGCAAAATTAATTTGATCCTTCACTAATGTAGTGCAAGTAACATTTTCATAAGCTGAAACTTTATGACCATACTGAATAACAGTAGAGTCCTGTATTTAAGCACAGGTCATTCTTATATTCCACCAGAGAGATGAAAATAGAAGTGAAAGACTGAAAACACTACATTTCAGCATGCTCTGCAGGTCCTTTTCTCTACCCACCCCATGCATGGTCAATATCACTGACCAACCCAGCAAACTCTGACACATGGCTTGCACCTTTGTTTCCATGCATCATGTAATACCCTGGCTCCCTGGCTGTCACAGCCTGTATCTCTTCAACTCACTTATACTGATACTGATATTCACATTTCAAGATCAGAATTATTTTTTTTGAGCCAATTTGAACTCACAGTTGCTATATCAAAGTACTGTTTTTTTCTTATCTCCAAGTTTCTTCTTGGCTCAGTGAGTTTCAGCAAGTTTTAGCTACCTCTCTGTTTTAGTTGGCAGCTCTGTATTCCAACTACTCATTGGAATACTATATATACTACTATATCATTGCTCTCAAGAAGGATTTATTTTAATCAATGAAGATTGCAAGATTTAATTCTTTTGTTATTTTAATAATTTTTACTTTTCAGTTGAAAACTGATATGTTCCCTTTCCATATTAAGTAAAGCAGACCTTCAGTTTATGTCTCAGGTCGCCAGTGAGTAGTAACTGAAGATACCACTTCACTCAGCCCCTCATAACTACCCCATTTTAATTCTGCTGGAGCACTTGCCTGTCCTCTCCTTCCAGCCACCACATTTTTAAGTGTCCTGTGGGAATGCTCTTCTGTGGGTAGTCAGTCCATGGCTGCTCTGCCCTTTTTCAGGAAAGAGTGAAAGAAACTCTGCCAGTCTCCCTGTAACTTGTCCGTGTGTTAATGATATCCATTTTTAGAGTTTCTGTATCTGGGAAATTAAACACTTTAAAACCAGAGTTCCTACTTTTGCAGTTGGACTTCTCAGCTGTTTAAATGAGGTTGAAACAGAAGAAAAAGTCTCTCAGCAGAAACCAATGGGAGTATCTGGGCCTTTTCTTCCTTCTTCTAGAAAGAAAAGAAAGGTGGGAAAGAAAATTTAGCTCCCTTGATCTTTTGAACTTGCTCTAATTCTTGGTGATCTCCTTCAGTGCCAAAACAATATAACCTTTTAAACAGTTTTCTTACCCATTTCTGAACCATGTGACTAAGGAGATGTGTAGGAATAGATGCTTAATTGAGCAGTTTCCAGCAACAGTTTCTTACACTGTGAGACATTTGACCAGGCCCAGAAAACTAAAATTTTTCCTCTCTCTATCACTTCTCTATGCCATATTTCCATTAAATGGTTTGAGAAATAAAAAAAAAACACTTAGCAAAATTGAAATGAAACCTCCATATTCCCTCCTATATCTGTCAATTTGACCCTCTGTAAAGCTGGGGGTTTTCCTATTTAAAGCAAATTGAATGTAAAGAAATTGCATATGTGCAATCCTACATGTCTAAAAATTCAGGAATTTTCACCAGGAACGGGAAAAATTTGCTAGATTAAGTTATTCAAAATTTAAAGAATTATTTGATCTATGCATATGAGGTTGTTTTGAGGGGGAAATGCAAGGTGGCCTGTGAAACTGCAGACCCATCTTTCTAAAAACCTGCAATATAGCTGTAATATGTATTTGAATATGCCAGGCAGAATTTATTCAGTGACCATATTTAGCATGACATGAAAGGCAACAACATACAAAGTTAGTGTGAGGAAAGAGGCTTGTTCTGCAAATCTTGACAAATACCTCCAAGGCTAGAGAAAACTGTATTTCACAAATGCTCTTGTTAGGAGGCAAAGGAAGAAAAAACTCTAGATAATTAAACACAGGTATTATAATAACCATCACAGAAGGGTAAATCACTAACTAGAACAAGGTGACTCTGCAATAAATGGGTCAGTTCCCAAAGAAAAATGCTGAGCAGTGCAGGACAAAAGGGAACAAATCACACAATCTATAAGAGCAGCAATAATAACATGTGCTACCTAAAAAAAATATTGCTGATGAAAAAAGGAAAGAATTTGAAGCTGGTAGTGATGCAGATGTATTTGTTGGCTGGAATTCATTGTAGATATACAAGGAGACATCCTACAATTAACTCATTTATTAAAGGAGCACAATATAAGAATTCACATAATTCAACAGAATGACTAGGTTGGAAGAGATCTTCAAGTTCATAAGTCCAACCCGTGCCCTAACACCTCAGCTAGATCATGGCACTGAGTGTCATATCCAGTCTTCTTTTAAACACATCCAGGGATGGTGACTCCACCACCTCCCTGGGCAGACCATTCCAGTACTTTCTCACTCTTTCTGTAATAGGCTTTTTTCTAATATCCAGCCTATATTTCCCTTGACACAGCTTGAGACTGTGGCAAACCCACGTGCCGGACAAAGGGACGATTGCCCATTTCTTGGATTTGTCTATTTGTATGGTAGTTGCACAAACCTCTTTGTCAGCGGTGTCCTCTCCTTCTGTCAGTTGCTTCCTGGTGAAAGAGACTGACCCCCACCTGACCACAACCTCCCTTCAGGGAGTTGTAGAGAGGGGTGAGGTCACCTCTGCTGCCATTCTTCGGCAGGACGGCCTGGCTCGAGAACGACATGGCGGCTACCTCAAGCCTCCATGGACCACATGCACACAGACACCAATGTGATGGATGGCAAAATGGCCATGGTTTATTAGGAAGCTGTTATGCTTCTTATTTCATAAGTTTGCAACGTCACTTCCGTTTGCTCCTGTCAAACACTGACCAGGACGAGAAAAAGGGGTAGGAGGGAGAGAGGGGGTGGGGGAGGCACGCCCTGTCTCCTAATACAGCGCAAGATTCTTCGATTGGTGAGTCTAACTCCCCGCATTTCCCCACATTTCCCCCCCCACCCCCCCTTCCCATGATGTATTAAAAATGATCTAAAGTGGTAAACTTTATAAACTACGAAGGGGAATAAAATTAGCGCTATAAATTGCAACAGTTAGCACTATTATAAGAATTGTAGCTGTTAGTTGCAGAACCACTAAAACACAGTTAAACGGCGATGAATAAGCAAAACTTTTTAAATCTGAAACTTAAAGTAACTGTTGGCATTTGACTAACATAACATTAACTGTTTCCAAGTGGCTTTTGATAAAAGCTGTTAGTTTGTTTAACACACAGGGTCCAAAAATCAAAGCTAAAACTAGCGTTGAAATAGGTCCAATCAGGGTGGATATTTGGGTGGTCTGCCACAGGGATTGGTTGAACCAGGATTCGAACCAGCTTTGTTGGGCTTCTCTCTCTGCCTTCCGTCAGGTCAGTCTTTCTCGTAGTTCCGCCATGGTGTCTCACAACTCCAGTGTGGTCTGTGTAGAAACAGCACTCTTCTTTAAGGGCAAGGCAAAGGCTTCCTTGCTGCATGAACAGAAGATCAAGACCCCCCACCTGTTCTGTAAGACAACCTCTGAGAGTGAGGAGACTGATTTTTCTAGAAAGGATATAGATTTTTTGATCCTTTGCAGACCTTCGTCTACAGTCATCTGTAATTGAGAAAGACTCCGACTCTGGGTTACCAGGGCTGAGACACCTGTGGCTGTGCCAGTTGCTCCTAGGCCAAGCAACATTGCTATTGATAGTCCTGTTAGCAGCTCTCTTTTCTGAAGGCGGCTCGCCTGCTCAAGGTATTGGTTCATTTCTTCCCGGGAATGGTATAGGACTCTGGGGATGACAGCTGCTAGCACACAAAAGTCAGCAGAAGTGTTAAAGTTTTCAGTAAAAACACATGGGCTTAGCCTAGTGTGGTGGCAAACCCGTGTGCCGGACAAAGGGGCGATTGCCCATTTCTTGGATTTGTCTATTTGTATGGTAGTTGCACAAACCTCTTCATCAGGGGTGGTTGTTTCACCCAAGCACACCCCCCGCCCGGTCATGTGACTAATAGTGATTCTACGAGATGGTGATCCACCGCGGCATTGGACCAGGGCCTGAGCGTTGAACCACAAAGGCAAACTATTAAGAGCTACGGCCTCGTAGATGGGGAGCTGTGTATCATAGCATAGCCAACATGACTTTGTAGCATTGGGGTTAGACTGATTTAAAGGCAAATAGGTAGCATCTAGCATTCGGTAGAGCGAATCAAAAGCAGTTGCTCTAGATTTGTTGGGGGAAAATTCGTTTAGGCAACGGGTACAAATTGTTGGATTGTAAGTTTTCTGATTGTACTACAATGTTGGGCCCAACTGCTTTAGGCCTCACAATTGGGAGCCGAATAATCTGTACCACTTCGCCAGAATCTTTGGCTGGCTTATGCAAGAATACCGACCACATTCTTCCTGTGGTCCAACTTGCGTTGGTTGGCTGTAAGACCTGTATGACTATTTGATGACAGACCATAGACCGGTCATCGTAAAAGCCATAAAACACCTGTCCCATGGAATTAAAACTAGGCTGCATACAGCCCGTAGGACCCCAAGTTACCTGCAGAAGTTCATCTGCTCTTGGTGGTGCCCATCGGTTACTTAGGACTATTGTTTCTCACCCCCAATAGCCACAAAACCAATGTCCTAGCTGGTGACAATAGTCTTTGCCAGGGTTGGAGGCTGGACACCAGTCTGACTGGTACAGCTCAAAACAAGGATGGATGTCATGTGTTACCACACTGGGGAAAATATCTCAAATGAGTACAGAAAACCTTGGGGTGCCTGCTGTTGTGACTTCCTGTATTACTCTATTGTTCACGGGATCGCGAAGAGCCCATCAGTATGGCTGATGGAAATTGGGATCAAACCTGGCTTGTACCACGATCAGTGGCCACAGGAGTAAGATTGCACAACAGTACCAGGGTTCCATGGGTTTTACCAGGGCTGAACTCCAGGAAGTGGCCAGGGTGTCTGCAGGCTCGTCCTTCATTTTCTCTGCTCTGGAATACAGTTTATAGCAGCATCCAAGGGAGTAGTCCTGTAAATAGAAACTCAACGTTTTCATTAGCATCACCTTATGTATTCAATTTTAAAGTCCGGCTTAATGGATTTCAGAGGACACCATTTTATCTTGCCATCTTTTTTAATGGCGTCATACCCACATCTGGCTAGGACCAATCACCACCCCCACTCCCATTGGCCTAGCTCATTTTTGATGGTAACTAGCAGGCCTTCTTCTAGCTCTTGGGTAGCCCAGTGTTTCTGGGCAGGGCTGCTTTTACTGCCTCCTCTAGAAAACTGATTCAGTGCTAATAGGGCAGTGGCTAACAAGCGCACTTGATCTTTGGCCAGAATGGCGCCAGAAAAATTTTCTGACTTAGCCAGCACCTCTAGTTTTGTCTTCAGTGTCTGGTTGGCACGCTCAAGTATGGCTTGACTGGTGCTGTTATAAGGGATACCGTGGACTAAAGTGATGCCCCATTTAGAAGCAAACTCTTTCACGGAACTAGAGACAAAATTTGTTCCATTATCAGTTTTTATTCGTCTCGGGATGCCGAGCCATGCCATGGCCATCAGCCCATGCTGGATGGTCGCTTGAGAGTTGCTTTTCCGGTGCTGCGTGGCCATGATCATTCCGCTATATGTTTCAACAGTTATGGCTAGCCAGGCTTGGGGCTTCAGCAGCTGGCAAAGTGTGATATCAGTCTGCCACAGCTCTGAGGCCTTGAGGCCTCTAGGGTTGATTCCACAGGGCCACAGTGGTGCTTTTTGGCAATGGGGGCATGTGGCTATTATATGTCTCATGTCGGTGGCAGAAATTTCACATTTCTTGACTAGTGCCTTGGCCCCGATGTGGAGTAATTCATGAAGTTGGCAGGCATCCTTGAGGGTCCACAACCCCTTTGCGGCAGAGTCAGCTTTATAATTTCCGGCTTGAAAGAATCCTTTAATTGGGTCATGGCTATTAATGTGGATAACAGATATGGTGCCTTTCCTGGAATACAACGCTTCTTCCAGCATTATGGCTGTTGTGGACATCGCTACTCCTGGCCCTGACATGGACAAGCAAAGTTTGGCCACAAACATTGAATCAGTAACAATGTTGAGGTGCTCAGTGGTGAACAGTCCACATGCCAGGACCACGGCTGATGCCTCTAGCTGTTGAACTGAAAGATTATCATCTTTAATCAGTCATCTTTACGCATTGACACTGCTCTTTTGACTGCCACACTATGGTAGTTGAAGATGAGTCAGTGAAGACCATTGGTCCTGGTAGGGGCCGGTCCTTGACTTTCTGCGGAAGATCAATGTCTATGACTGTTAGAAACTGTGTCCAAGGTGGTTTGATGGCATACCGAATCTCCCCTCCAAATCCTGTAAGGGCTAGGGCAAAGCACTCTAGTACCGCTGGTGATTGTGCAGGGATCTGTTTACGAAAAGATAGGCATATGGCAGCTGGCTCAATACTGAGATGACTCAGAGCAAGTTTTCTGCCCCTTGCGACCAAATTAGTGAGGCACTCAACTCCGGGGGAGAACGCACGTGTTGGCTTTCCCAGCACTACCCATTGTATCGGCTGAGCCTTATCAGGGGGCCCTTGGGCTAATGCTCCCACTCCCCCTCCACTGGTGAAGTGGATGTACAGGTCAAGTGGCAGGCCAGGATTCTACCTAGAAAGCGTGCTTAAGTGTTCAATGCATCTAGGGAGCTAGTTGCCTCTGGTGTCAAGGTTTTCCATTCCCACGGGTGCTTTCCTTTCAGGAGACTGCACAGAGGGGCCATGACCTCGGGGGGTACCAATACAATATTGCAGAGCCACTGTAAGGATCCTACTAATTGCTGCATGTTGTGGAGGGTTTGACTGTCTCTCTTGATTTTTATCTGGGGGGGGTTATGTAATAGTCTGTAATTCCGATCCCCAGGAAGGTCACACATGGTCCTCTTTTTATTTTGGCAGCAGCAATCTCGAATCCCTTCGCTTCCAGTGCTGCTGAGATGGCTGAAATAAATTGTTCCACTTGGGTTGCTGATGGATGTACAACCAGGATGTCATCCATATATTGTATGATGGTTGCAGCTGGGTCACTACTCCGAACTGGTGTCAGCACTTGGTTGACCGTGATCTGGCAGATGGTGGGCGAGTTGACCATGCCTTGAGGTAACACTTTCCACTGAAAACACAGGTTTGGACGCTAGCCATTTGGGAACACGACAGAGAAAGCAAATCGTTTCCTGTCTTCCTCATGCAGCGGTATTGAGATAAAGCAGTCTTTAATGTCCAGCACGGCACAGGGCTGTCCCTGCGGTATCATTGAGTTCATAGGTAACAAAGTCTGTACAGGGCCCATGGGTTCAATTGTTTTGTTTACTTCCCGTAGGTCATGCAACAGGCGAAAACCCTTGCCCGATCGCTTCGGGATGACAAAAACTAGGGTATTCCACAGGCTTGTGGAAGATTCAACATGATCATGTCGCAGCTTGTGCTCAACTAACGCAAGAAGGGCGGTCATTCGAGGCTTGGAGAGGGGCCACTGCTTGACCCACACTGGGTCAGATGACTTCCATGTCAGCTTGATCGGCGGGAGTGGGTCTTTGGCAGTGGCCCTTAAGATAAATTTGTCACCTCAACTCGCAGCTGACTCAACGCATATCTTCCTAGCAGAGGCGGAGTCTTTGGCAGGACATATGGGAAGATAGTTGTTGGGAAGGTAGAATTAGAAAGAAATTATAAATATGACCCCTTAGCCAGAGAGGCTAAGGAAGAAATACAAATGAAAGCACATTTTGAATAATTCAAAGAAACTGGTCTGGTATGCCAGAACACATTCTTTCCCCCAATAAAACTTAACTGAGACCCCTCTCCCCAGCCTTATAAGGAAAAGTCCAAAGTACTCCTGAGATAACTAAAAATATGCAAAAACAGCGATTTCTATAGGTCGCACACAAATGTTACTGTATTAGTATACTTATAAAGATTGGTTAGTAAAGGAATAGAATATTCAAATGTATAGATTATATAAGCAATTGTAAAGGAGAGCTCGCTCTCTTGCCTCACTCTTTCTACACTCTTAGCTGTCTTAGCTTTCTTGGCTCTCTTGTTTCTCTTGTTACTCTTGCTTCCTCTTGCTTCTCTTTTTCCTGCTCTTTCCTGCTCTTTATCCTCTTTTCCCAGCTCTCTCACTTCTGTTCTGTTACTCTCTTTCTTAGCTATCTTAAGTCTTGAAATCATGTATTCATCTTCTACCCCCTTTTGTATTGTTCCCTCTGAGCCTGCCTTGAGCTTCATCTGCCGGCTCCTAGCAAGGCTCTCTCTCTCCCATGCCCTGAAAAAAACTACTAACATCTAACTCGACTATAGAGGTCTCTGCTGTGTCCTGGACCGTCCACACCCCGAAGCATCTCTTACAGATAGTGATGGTTTTTTCAGGCCCTTTCTCGGCGTGGATTGTAATTGCAATTAGCTGAACATTTTCCGTGCCCGGGATGTACCCCCGACTCCACCCACCATAGGAGCCTCTTCCAATTCTCAGCACGTAGGCCAGTGGGTCTCTGGGATAACCATGACATCCGCCCTGGTGTCAATTAAAAATGGAACGCTAATGGTGACAAGGTTCAGGGAGTGTGTCCAAGGAGGTGTAGGGGTGTCATAAAGACGGCAAATCCCCCAAACCACAGGAGGGTTATCACAGTTTACGGCCAGGGCCACCCAGGGGCTGGGGTGTTGGGGGCTGGTCCAGCCCATTGAGGCATGAAGGGGTCCACCTGGGCTGCTGGCATCGCTGCAAAATTGGCTGCTTCTCACAGAGGCATTGGGTTCGGAAGATCCCCACCCCAGGGTGTGACGTAGTTGGGCTGCTTCACATTCCAAGTGGGAGGGGGCTGCATGCGGCCCGACTGCCCCCTCCCTTTCCCGTTTCCCTGAAACTTGGAACGGCAGTCTTTAACAAAATGACCCTTTTTCTCACAAGCCCAGCAAGGCCCCCTGGGTCGGGTCTGGCGGGGGGGATGTGAGTGGCATGTAGGAGGAGGTTTCCCTGACTGGGGACACTTGATTGCAACATGGCCTGACTGACCGCCATTGAAGCAAGCCATTATGTTAACAATCGCTGTCTGCACAGCTGCCTGAATTGGGGCAAGATGTTCCTCCCTCACGACATGTTTGATCGTGTCGGCGATACTGGCTCCGGCTGGTAGGAACCGCAAAATTTCTTTGGCGGTTGAATTGCACTGTTGGCGAAGGCATTCTGCTATGACCAGGCCTTTTGCTTCGGCTGGCAAGGCCGAAGAGTCAACCGCTGCCTGCAAACGGTCTACAAATTGAGTAAAACTTTCGCTTTCGCTCTGTCTTATAGTAGACCATGGGGATGGTTTGGCAACAACTCTGAAGGCTGAGCGGATAGCTTCTCTAGCGGGTTGGGTGGTTGCCATGACTTCCTGGGCCCACAGGCCCTCGGCTTGCACTTGAGGGGTGAGTATGTTTGGCTCTGTGCCCATCAGGCACCATGAAATGGGTGATCTGCTCCGGTTACTAAAGCTAGCTGCTTTGTGCAATTTTCCTCCCACTCTTGTTTAAAAATGATCATCCCTGCCCCATCAAAAATCAATCTGCAAGTCTGCTTGCTGTCAAAAGGTAACATGTCATCTCCTCTGAAAATGCCATTGATGAGGGTGGAGACCATTGCTGAATTAATTCCTTTGTCTGCAATAGCCTTAATGACAGCCTGTACGTCTTTGGGGTTTATCAGCGAATATGTTCTCTGATTTCTGCCTTGCCCTCCTAATCGGACCGGAAACGCCAGTTGGGCCGACAGAGCCCAATTGGCACAGGAGATTCCTATCTTTTTCCAATCGGTAAGGGGGTTTTCTATGATTCGCGCTTTACTTGCGGAGGTGAGGGGGAGTTGCCTCTTAACTTGATATGCCCTTGTTACTTCCCTCTCTGAATCAGAGTTTGCTGTGGACCCGTCATCTGACCACCCGCCCTGACTGGTGTCTGAGTCAGAGCCGGAAGTTGACTGACTCAACATTTCTGGACTCCAGTGTCTTTTCGTTGGGCTCCAGCCCCGCCTACCTCCCCTTTCAGGGGTGGAGCGTTCCTTTTGCCTGGACTCTCCCTGCCTCCTGCTCACAGGGGTTCTGGCCATATAAAAGTATGTTTTTTGACAGGCACCCTGATTGGCTCTTTTTCTTTTTCACCCATCCTCCCCCTTGGCCCAGCCGACCTCGGCACCCCCCCCATGCAAAGTTCCGCCTCCAGTCGCTCACGCAAGCTTGTGATGTCCCTCAGTTCTACCTCTCCACCACCACCTGCTTTCTCACTCTGCCCTCCCTTCTGGTATTCAGTGCCATATTATGGCACGTAAGGCGGAGGCCTTTCTAAAACTTCTTTTGACTCCAAGTCAGCTCTGGAGCGGCCGGCCTCGACAGCCTGATCGCCCCGAGGGGATCGAGCCCACTCCGGCTGCCCCACGGGAACGCTGGGGCTTGGACAGTGTAAGGAGCACTCCTGCTCTTGTGAGGGCGGGGACTCAGTAGAGTCAGTCAGCTGTCTGCGTGGTTGCCCCAACCCCCACTTTGGAGTGGGTGATTCGGAGGCACATTTGCGCGGCTTTCCATGTTTCCTGTTCCTGCAAAGCTTTCTACAATGCATTTACAACCCTCCCCCATGATTTGAGCAATTTCCCACTGCCCGAGGACATAGTGTCCTCCGCGAGGGCTTCAGTGCACTTCCTCCATACTTCAGGGTGGAGTACATCCACCGGATGATCGATTGCCCCTACCTGCATCAACCTCAAGGATAAAATCCTTGGGCTTGCAGTCAATCCCCCACTGTTTATGTACCTGAGTTACGACCTTCATGAGCGCCTCCATTGTCACCGTGGGTCCGGGAGCATCCTCCCCACTGGGCTGGTCCCGCCACTCCGGCTGTTCACTTGTCCAGGCCATTCCCGTCTCCTGGGTGCTCCTGGGTTTCGGCCCCACTTGCTGCCGTTCTTCGACAGGGCAGCCTGGCTCGAGAACAACACGGCGGCTACCTCAAGCCTCCATGGACCACATGCACACAGACACCATTGTGGTGGATGGCAAAATGGCCATGGTTTATTAGGAAGCTGTTATGCTTCTTATTCCATAAGTTCACAATGTCACTTCCGCTTGCTCCTGTCAAACACTGACTGGGACGAGAAAAAGGGGTAGGAGGGAGAGAGGGGGTGGGGGAGGCGCGCCCTATCTCCTCGTACAGTGCAAGATCTTTCGATCGGTGAGTCTAACTACCCGCATTTCCCCACACACCTCTGAGTCTCCTTTTCTGCAGCCTAAAAAACCCCAGCTCCCTCAGTCGTTCCTCACAGGGTTTGTGTTCCAAGCCCCTCACCAGCCTCATTGCCTCCTCTGGATGTGCTCAAACATCTCAATGTCCTTCCCAAACTGAGGGGCCCAGAAATGGACACAGCTCTCCAGATGTGGCCTCACCAGTGCCGAGTGCAGGGGGAGAATGACCCCCCTGCTCCTGCTGGCCACACTATTCCTGATCCAGGCCAGGATGCCAGTGGCCTTCTTGGCCACCAGGGCCATGTTCAGTTGGCTGCCACCAGCCAAAGTGCTGTACCCCAGGTCCCTTTCCACATGGGCCCTGTCCAGCCTCACCATCCCCAGCCTAGAACGTTGCAGGAGGTTATTGTGGCCAAAATGCAGGACTTGGCTCTTGGACTTATTAAACTTCATCCCATTGGACTCAGCCCATCCATCCAACCGTTCCAGGTCTCTCTGCAGAGCCCTCCTACCTTCCAACAGATCAGCACTCACTCCCAGCTTAGTGTCATCTGCAAACTTGCTAATGAAAGACTCAATACCTTCATCCATGTTGTCAATAAAAATACTGAACAGAACAAGCCCCAGCACAGACTCCTGAGGGACACCACTGGTGACTGGCCCCCAGCTGGATGCAGCACTGTTCACCACCACTCCCTGGGCCTGGCCATCCAGCCAGTTCCTAACCCAGCACAGAGTGCTCCTGTCTAAGCTGTGGGCTGCCAGCTTCTCCAGGAGTGTGCTGTGGGAGAGTGTCAAAGGCCTAGCTGAAGTCCAAATAGACAACATCCACAGCCTTTCCTGCATCCACCAGGTGGGTCACCTGGTCATAAAAGGAGATCTGATTGGTCTGACATGACCTACCCCTCCTAAACCCGTGCTGGCTGGGTATGATGCCCTGGCCATCCTGCAAGTGATGCATGAGTATCAGTATAAAGTGCTCCATTACCTTACTGGGTACTGAGGTCAGCATAATTGGCCTATAATTACCAGGATCCTCCTTCCCACCCTTTCTGTGAATGGGTGTCACATTGGCCAGCTTCCAGTTATCTGGAACCTCACCAGTGAGCCAGGACTGTTGGTAAATGATGGAGAGCGCCTTCACAAGCTCATCTGCCAGCTCCCTCATCACCCTGGGATGGATCCCATCTGGGCCCATAGATTTATGAATATCCAAGCATCTCAGCAGTTCTCTGACTGCCTCCTCCTGGATAAAAGGGGGACCATTCTTCTCCCTGAAACCGTCTTCCAACTCACGAGGACAGTTGTCCTGAAGGCAAGTTACTTTCCCACTTAGGAACTAAAGTTATTACAGAGCATCCATGGTTGGCTATGGAGGTGGTGATGGGTCTGGAGGGGAGGCTGTATGAGCAGTGGCTGAAGTCACTCGGTCTGTTCAGCCTGCAGAAAAGGAGACTGAAGGGAGACCTCACTGCAGTCTGCAACTTCCTCAGGAGGGAAGAGGAGGGGCAGGCACTGATCTCTCTCTGTGGTGCCCAATGACAGGACTTGAGTCCTGTCAGTCCTACAGTGAGATAAACTCAGCAGCCACTAGAGCTGATTTTGGCCTGAAGCTGGGTCAGGGGAGGTTTAGGTTGGATATCAGGAAAAAGTTTTTGGCCAACAGCATGGCTGGGCACTGGAACAGACTCCCAATGCAGTGGTCACAGCACCAAGCCTGATGGAGTCAAGAAGTGTTTGGACAATGCTCTCAGGCCTGTGGTGTGATTGTTGGGTGTCCTGTGCAGGCCCAGGAGCTGGACTTGATGGTCGTGATGGGTCCTTTCCAACTTTTTGAATATTTGAACTTCTTGACTATTTTATGTTTCTGTGAAGACTGTAAGTTCTCTTTATCCTGGATGCATTTTGCTTTTTCATGAGATGAACTATTTTATCACTCAGGGCTTCAAAATGTTTTCAAATTTTAGGCAAATCAATACTTTTCTGCAAGACAGTCCATTCCAATAATTTTTAGTCTTGGTAGACCTAAATCAATTTGTCACAAAAGAGATTAAGCACAATGCACCATTTGAAGAGAACTTCTATTTATAGAAAAGTCTCTATATATACTAAGTAGTCTTTAATGTGTGGAGGTTAACTATGGCTCCTTTAAGAAAAATAAATCTGTTCTCCTGTTGAGTAAGTTTTTTATATATATTCAAGCACAGATTTACTTTTGTTGTAGCTTTTTTTTTTTTTTTTTTGAGCAGTAATTGAATCTCTAAAAGCTGATGTGGTTGAAATATTACCCTGGTCACTTCCATTTTTCCCATGGGCATTTTAGGATTTTCAGTTATCAGCCTAAAGTCAATCACATTCACTTAAATAAACAATATGGGAAAAATACATAACACTGCTTCTCTGCATACATGCAATGGCTATTAAAGAGTTCTTTTAGAAGTAATTTCCTGATGACGGGCTTTGTATACACTCTTACGTATCTCTAAGGATTACATTAACAACATATTTATGGACATGTGCATGCATATCAAGCACTAAGTTGGATTTTATATACGCCTGTAAGCGTGCCATATGAAGTGATTCATGAGTCAGTATCAGGAATGTTCTTTACTGCTGTTTATAGCTGGCCTGTGAATGACAGCTGCTGTGTTCTCTTAGAGCTCAAAGTCGTGTGGAAGGTAATTCAGAAAAAATTCTACCACACTTTGCAGGCAGCAGAGGAAATCAGACAGGTTTAATCTTCACTGTTCTTAAGTCCTTTAGCTATGCTTACAAAACAGCAAGCACATGAAGGAAGATAGACTCAAGCATTGCACTGCAATTTGCATACATTATGAATGCATAAAACTACATTAATAATGATGTTTCATTTTTTATTTTGGATAAGGGCTTTTTTAATTATTGTTAAAATGTTCAAAAGAATTTCAGAATAAAGCAGCCTGTTTAGGACACTGTTTAGTCCTTACAGATAATGTTTTCTTCATATTCATTCTCGGGGGTTTTTGGGTTTTGGTTTTTAGTGATTTTTTTTTTTTATGAGTTCATTTAAGAACATATGGAGATACTTTTAAAATGGCATAGTTCTAGTCACAATCTAAAATTACTAAGGGTGCATATGTGGCCCAATATTTATAGAAATAAAACAGATTAAGGAGATATGGCAAATGTAGGAGGAGTTTTGTGCATTAAAATTCATATTCAATTTCTATGTTTCAAGAGAACCTCATCTAATGTATACACTAGAACAAGCAGGAGACTACAGCTATCACATTTTCAACAGCTGCACTTTGGAAGGGCTCTCACAGAGCAGATATTTAATCAACATTTAGCATAACTTATATGGAAAAATTCAACAAGCTGTTAAATTAATCATTCAAGAACTCAAACCTCCAAAGCAGAGCAGCACCCAGCCAAGATTACAGAAGCTGTCTCAGTCTACACCTGTTCTTACCACATGAGCTGAAAATGGCAGAATCAAGTCACATCTCACTTGGATTTTACCTTTGTGCCATCCTAAGCACCTAAACATCAGTCCTAGTCAATTGACTGTGGACATGCTTTCTGCTCTGGGGCTTGGATTAAAGACTGAAGGATGGATAATAGTCTAAAGATAAAGTACTTGCTTCTTAATTAATTCCTGCTAATGATGAAATATTTGTGTTAATCCCACCATCTAAGTATAGATGAAAAATGCAAAAATACAAAAATAGACTGGGATATTGTACTGCAATAGGATTTTTTTCAAATGTAATATTCTATTTTATTTGAACAGTTTCCAAAAAAGCATACTCTCAGAATATCTCTTAAGTCAGATCCTAAAAATCAAGATGGGAACAAAATATAACCCTGGCAGTTAAATATACATAAGAGCTGAATAATAAGTAAAAAATATATAGATGTTTGAGTAGAGTCTAAACACACTGTTTTAACATTGAAGTGTTTGAACTCTTCTGCCCAACTCCAACCTGCCCAGCTAAATTGTCTGATATATCTGCCACATACATTTTTTTCAAACTGTTACTAAAACATTTTAGCTTCTTCTTAAAATTTATTTTTAATGTGTAAGAATTAAATACTTGCACAACTGTTTTGGTTTTTTTTTTCCCATGTAGATCTAACTCAGAGAATCATTCACATAATAACAATTTTCTGAACAGGAATGATTTTTTTTTCAGTTAAGACAAAAAAAAAAACCCTAGGTAAAAAATGTAAATGTAAAAAGATATTATTTTGTCAACTGCTGAATCTCTTTCTATGTTCAAAATATCTTCCATATGTAATTATTAATTCTTAGACTCATAATGAGTAATTGCCATTTGAGTAAATTGCAACCTTATATTAATACATCAAAAGATTATGTATGTCTGCAGATGATCTTGCTCTTTGAAGCAGCATAACATGGAATAGAGAAAAGTCTTCCCATTTGTCAGCTTCAGCTGTCTAATAACTGCAACAAACAAATTCCATCCTGTTTTTCAATCACAGACTCAGTGTACTGATTAGACTTCTGGTTGGTCATATCATCCAGACAGTATTTAATTTTTGATGTTCAAGTGGAAAGAGACAAAAAAAACCCCAAACCAATAAATGTGTATCTTCAAGTTCACTAATAAATCTCTATGTAAATTCCAAGTTATGGGCAATTTCTAATTTTTTTCCCCTAAGTTATTTGTAACACCATGCAACCTGTACAGCTCTTCTTCTTTTCTCTGCTATAACTGCTGTAAATTGCATTTTTTCTTCAGTTAAATTTGAAACTACATCTGTATGTACTGACAAATGAAATGGTAGGTTTTTAAAATCTTAACTGAGAAACAGAAATTAAATCAGGACATCAAAATGTCTATTTTCCATGAAAGAAAAACAGTAAGTTTTTTTCTTTCAGTAAAGTTAAAAGATTGTAATTTTGTCAGGAACATGAGTACAACAGGCAGATGATTTTTAAATCTGTCAGGACTACTGTTACAGTAATAAATTCTCAAGGGGCTGATCTGCTAAGGATGAAATAGGATTTCTGGGCCATATTTTGCCTTTCACTTAGGTGAAAATAATTCCAGCTTTTCTGTATTTATTTATAGAAACTTGACAATTTTAAACATGCACTCTCAGGATCAGAAGAAAACCTGTGTTGTCAATTGGACAATCTTACAGTTAGATGGACTCAGCAGCCACTAGAGCCTTCTTTTCCTTGTACATTACCATTTTTACTGCTATAAAATTTTTCTCTAAGAGGCCTACACTGAATGTAAGGTGAAATCAGACCTTTAAATACCAAGCAATTAGAATAAATCTAATGTATGCAGAATAACCTCTAGTATTTCCTTTTCACAATTGCAGCAGGGGTCTCACTCCTCTGTGTCCAGTTTTTCTCAGGTTAGCCCTATAAAATGGAAACCCAGTTACTACACAAAAATCTTTAGCACTAGAGTGTATGAAAAAAAACCCCAACAGCAACAACAAATCCAACCCTGCTTTGGTATTTTACTGCATGTAACTACCTCCTTTTGAAATAAAGCAGATAGTTACCAGACTCTGAGTTTTTTCTGATCTATTGGGAAATCTGTTTGGGTGAGAATGATGTGATCAATTAACACAATGGAAAATTTCATCATTATTACTTAACAATACTTACTGTATTACTTAACAATACTTACTGTATAAACAGCAGTCTATAAAGTCTATAAAGTGGTATTTCTAACTTCATCACAATCCTTTTTATTTATGTTATTCAACTCCCATCTTAAAAAGCTGCATTTACTTCCATGTCAAGGAAGTATAAGGGGAGTAAGTGCAGTAGAGCATCTGTTTGAGAGAATTTTTGTTTGCAGTTTGAGAGAATACATTCATGACACAATTTATGTGCTTTACTTTCAAATAAAAAACATCTTATAAAGTCAATGTGTTCCAGTTGATGCTCTCCTTACTGTCGCCCTGAAAACTCAGCTTCTGAGCTTGCTGACATAGTTTTCTAAGACTTTCCCAGGACAGTAACTGTAAACATAGAGATATGTATGCATTCCTTCTGATACACGTCTTGTGATGGACATCTCTCACCAGTGCAGTTGGGAAAGTGTTATCCTGACCATCCAATCCCTGGCTGTGGTCAGGAACCTATAAATCCTGGGAGAAGAAATAAACTTGCTCTTCCTTTCACCACACCTTGAGCTGTGTTCGTGTGATCTATTCATCTCCAGCGGCATCATCTGGTGACCCCTGACGTGTGTTGAAGGTGATGTTGTGAGGCATTCTCTGTCTGGCTTGTGGCTATGGCCGCTTTTGGGTTCTCTCCTACAGAGACTCTGGTTGCAGGGCTGTGGCATGCTGCTTTGGATCAGGCATGGATTGCTGTTTCGAATGCTGACTTTCAGCAATTGTATGCTTATGGTAGAGCTGAAGGGTTTTTCCCTGTGATTGAGGTGCTTCTTTCAAAGCCAGCTTGGGACGCATTAGGTGATTCCCTGGCTGAGGCTGTGGTGGTAGATTGGGACCCCCATCTGGTCTGGCTGCTGGGGATCTGGCGAAGGTGCGACCGTGTTCTGAGGAGCTGCGTGTCCTCTTCTGCCAGATCGAGAGCTGCTTCCTCTGCCCTGGATGAGAGGTCTGGCTCTGGCTCCAGCTCCGGCAGTGAGAGCGGGGCAGGGCTTTCCCTCTCCCCTGGTGGCACGGAGTCAGGGGGTGGCTGTGTCTCGGGTCTCGAGGTTGGCCCCCCGGGATCACCGGGGCCCCCAGCGGGTTGAACGGGGGCGCCATGGGACCAGTGGGCGTAACCCCACCTCGGCTGGTGCCCCGGAGGCGTAGGCCTGAGGTGGGGTTGGATCCTTGCCAGCAGGCTGTCGGGGGCACTGTGGACCCAGGGGGGGTGTAACCCCGCCTCAGCCGGTGCCCCAGCGGTGGAAGTCCGGGGTGGGGTCACCTCCTTCGTGTGCCCTCCCAGAGCAGACCGATGAGGGGCTGCCTGTACGGGGGGTGATGCCGGCCCTGGGGGATGCCTCAGGGACGGTCCTGTGTCCCTGCTGCGGCTGGACTGTGCCCTGCCCTACGGTGGGGGATGGGACAGGCCCAGGCTCTGCGCCGATGGCCGTGCACGCGCACGCTGTTCCAGTGGAGCAGGAGCGGCTGGTGCTGATTCTTGGCCTTTGCGCCCCTGAGGAAATGCTGTTAGGGGAGATTCCGAGCGCTGCCCCCCCGTGCTGGGTTTGTGGGGCATGGGGATGGGTGCTGCAAGTGGGGCGGACGCCGGGCCAGGTTCTGCCGGACCCATGCTGCGGGTTTCCCCTCCTGCCAGCCCGGGTTGTTCCCTGGCAGTGGAGCAGGACGGTGCTGCGGCTCCGCGGGCTGTGACTCTACCGGTGCTTCGGTCCCCCCCAGCGCTGGAGGTGTGCCAGGCCAAGCTGGCTCCAACCCACCCTGCCTCGGGTTCCCAGGCATCACCCGAGCCTGTGACTGGGGAAGGGACTCCCCTGCCTCTTCCTACGGCCGCAGGGGATCGGGGTCCTGAGCTGGTTACTATTGGCTCGGGTGGTGCCGCCGCGGGGGTGAAGCCAGTGGCCTCCGTGGACAAAGGGTCCCAGGCTGCTGGAGCCTCTTCAGCTGGCCTGTGGACTTTGTCCCCCTGTCAGATGGCTGGGCAGCCGAGCGATCAGGCTCGATTTT
Source organism: Pseudopodoces humilis (assembly GCF_049639895.1). Classification (NCBI taxonomy): domain Eukaryota; kingdom Metazoa; phylum Chordata; class Aves; order Passeriformes; family Paridae; genus Pseudopodoces; species Pseudopodoces humilis. The sequence goes on from NC_142203.1 coordinate 9,704,121, forward strand.
TGGGCACTGTTGTGGTGTCTTCCGGCCAGATACCTCGCCCTATCTCAGGGAACTCTGTGAGCCAGGATGCAGCAGGCGAGGCTGCTCCTCTGCAGGGGCATCAGGCATTCCATGTGCTTCGGGATGTTTTTGGTCTGGTGGGTGAGGGCATGAGTGCTCGTCTTGTGGCGTGGTTGAATACCACTGCTCAGGGCATCATTGTTCACCTAGGAGACGTTGATTCGGATTTCCTGGGGTGCATTTCTGCCATGGGTTCCACACTCACCCCTCCTGTTCCTATCCCTGCGGGACCCCGATTTGCTCACCTTGTGCCTTTTGAATCTTGTGTTTGCAGAGCTGAGAACCAGCTGCGGGGAGATGGTGCCTTCGGGTTCCCTGAACCTCCCTGGGTTCACAGACTGCTGTTCTGACAGCCAGGGATCGTCCTGAACGGTTTGCACCCTGTCCATCCTTGGTGAGATGCTGTCAGAGATTAGCCTCTGCGGGCTTCTTGACACTGGCACGGACATCACGACTGTCAGGTTTGCTGGCGGGCCGCCGGAGTGACCCTTGGACCCGATGCCGACACATTCAACGCAAAGAAGAAATTGAGACTGACTCTTTGTTCAGAAGATTCTGTTATCTCTCTCATGATAGACTAGTCACCCTCTGTGACTTGATGCAGGAACAGTTGGATCACGGAGATCTGAAGCCTTCCACCAGTCCCTGGGACATTCCTGTTTTCTGTATCAAGAAGAAGTCTGGGAAATGGAGGTTGCTACAATACCTCCAGAAAGTTAATGCTATGATGGAAAGCATGGGGATGTTGCAGGCTAGCATGCCTTCACCTGCCATGCTTCCTGCTGATTGGCTGGTCCTCATCGTGGATCTGAAGGATTGTTTTTTACAATTCCTTTGCATCCCCATGACAGACCGAAATCTGCCTTTCTGGTCCCAGCTATCATTAATGCTTAGCCTACAAAGAGATCAGCATTTGCCAATGATATGGAGCTGCAAGTGACTCCAGAAACAACCTCCTTGAAATTATTTGAGGGTCAAAATATTTTTTGGGACAAACAGTCCCACATCAGGAGGTGCAATTTTTGCATTCAGTGCAGACACTGAATGAATGATGTCCAGATATTGATGGATTTTTACATGGTTGTGTCCTTATATGGGGCTGACCACGACACAACTGTCTCCCTTGTTTGGTACATTAAAGGGGGACTCTGATTTAAACTCGCCTCCGACACTGACCCCAGAGGCACAGTAGATGCTGGAGGAGGTTCTGCGAGCGGTTTCTGCTCATCAAGTTTATCACATTAATCTTTCCTTTGATGTCGCTGTTTTTTCCTTATCACTCCAGATTTGCATTCCACAGGTATCACTGACCTTTCTTTGTGGCCCAAACATGATCAGGGCCTGTGCAACGACCCACTGTCTTTACTGATGGTTCGGGGAAGATTGGGAAGGCCATTGCTACCTGGGAGGATGGATCTGAATGGCAGGTTTTGGAGAGTCATGAGGCTGGATCAGCCCAATTGATAGAATTACAGGCTGCTGTCATAGCATTTCAGAAGTTTTCCCAGGAACCTTTCAATTTGGCCATGGATTCTGCCTCCGTGACCAAACTGAGACCCATCCACAAGCAGGTATTGATGCTAGACATTTGTTTCATTTTTTGTTTTTGTTTTTGTTTTTGTTTTGTAATAATGAAAGGGTGAGATATCACCCTGAAATTACAGCCTTCTGATTGTATGGAGTATTGTATTTTCCTATTATTTTTTCTTTCGATTGTTTATAATGTTGCTAGTTTATTTGTTCATTTTTTATTTTCCTTTTCTTTTTGTTTAAACCAAAAAGGGTGAGATGTCACCCTGAAAACTCAGCTTCTGAGCTTGCTGACATAGTCTTCTAAAGACCATCCCAGGACAGTAACTGTAAACATAGATATGTCTACATTCTTTCTGTTACACGTCTTGTGATGGACATCTGTCACAGCCAGTGCAGTTGGGAAAGTGTTATCCTGACCATCCAATCCCTGGCTGTGGTCAGGAACCTATAAATCCTGGGAGAAGAAATAAACTTGCTCTTCCTTTCACCACACCTTGAGCTGTGTTCGTGTGATCTATTCATCTCTAGCAGCAACACCTTACATTTTCATTAAAAGTTAGTACTATAGGAGCATGGCATAAATATTGAACATTAAAGATATTAATGTCTGAAGCTGAGAGCCAGATTACTTCTAAGTGCTGTACCTAATGAATATTTTAGGGCAAAGTTGTGTTCTATTCAATTTCCACCTTTTTTTTTCTTTCGTTGAGAAAACCCAATATTTTCAATAATTATTAAAAAATGTCTGCAAATGTTGCTGTATTTTCTGATGGGAATCTTTATTTGTTACTGACCACTGCATTGTTGTCCCACTTAGTCAAAATTTGCTGACATAGTGCCTTATATGCTCTATCTTCCTTAATTAATGTATATTGAGGTTTATCCCCAGCCAGCATGTAAGTACCAAGAAGTGACTCACTCACTCAAAAAAAATCCCACAAACAAACAAACAAACAACTTAACTCATGGGTTGACATAAAACAGTTTGATAACTGGGTGGATGTTTTTGGGATTTATTAAGAATGAGTGTTTGGAGTGAAGATATGTGAATGGAGAACACTGAAAAACTTACCTTGAGTAATATTTACAGAGATAAAATCTATGAAATCCAAAGTAAATAGGTTGAGCTCTATTTTTGTCATAAATAACAAAATAAATGTGCAGAAAACTGTAATTTCTTCTAGTTATTTATTCATCAGACAGTATACTGAAAAAAATAAGCTGAAATTTGCTGTTGCAGACAATACTGTATCTACATCCAAACTAGAACTAAAATGTTCCATGACAGATCCTTTGCAGAGAAGCAAACAGAAGATTTGAAATATAGCTCAGGTATGATTTGGGCTGCTTAGCATTGGAGAGATAGAATAGAATTGAGTTACAGGCTATGGGACACACCTGCAGAACGCCGTGGCAGCACAGAGAAGCTTGTCTCTGCCTGGCCTTGGGCGGAGAAAATGCGATGTGGCAGATGGCCCACAAGAGGAGCCTGCTGGAAGCTGCCAGACACCTGAGCAGCGCCTGATCACCCCATGGAAGGACATTAGGAAAGCGTGTTTGTTGTTGACATGGCACTGTGTGACAGGTCCCTTAGTGAAAAACAACATATACTGAAAGAAGTGAAGTTTTATACACTTGAAGAGGTATATAAAACCAGCTCATTTCTCTCAATAAATGTCTCAGTATCCCTGCTGGTTCTGAGTCCGTGCCTCAGTGGTTACACAGCATCGTTTTAATAACTGTGCTATTTCAAAAGAAAATGTGCTGATTTACCACAACCCAATACTCTCTGACTGGGTCCTTTTAGATATTACACAGAGAGAAGGCTATATTTAATGTAAAATTTACTTATTTGAAGATGATGTTACATGGGGTTTTTGTTTTACTAGATAAATCAAATGAAACAAATGATGAAACAATGAAACAAAATGTGCTGAAAACACAATACAAATGTAGGTTAATAAGTCACTCCACACATTATTTCATGCTGCATTGTGGCACATTTGTGCGTACATTGCCTTCGCCCATCTCCTGTGAGCCTTCTTCCGTATTAGGATTTTATTTGTCAGTAACAGGTAGCTGTACAGCTGGTACTGCAATTTTATTTTCCTACTGCCCTCTCTCACATATTCTGGGAGGAAAAAAGGTAATGAGAACAGAATGTACAACTCAGGCCTGCGACTCATCAAGGAGAAAAAGAGAGAAAAGGCGGTAAAATTAAAAGACTATTTTCTTTAGTATATACGTATTCCAATGGAATTATGCTAAGTAAGGCTTTTTGATTTAAGGAGCACTGTGCTGGTTCAGACCATTGGCCAAAATCTTGCCTTCAGCAGTATCCTGCAAAGCCTGTTCCCCAAGGTTTGTTGCAAGGCAATGCATCTGCTGGTGCTCCTTCCCAGGAACAGCAGTTTTATCACATCCTGAGTCATGAGGTGATCACAGTCATTAGTCCCCACGGACTTTCATTTCACTAATTTGCCTAGTCATTTTTTTCAGATTCATTTTGGCTTTTGGTGTTAATAGCCTCCTGTGGAAATTAATTTCACAGTTTAATATCAAGCACACTGTTAAAAAGCATTTCCTCTTCAAAAAAAGAAGAAAAAAAAATTTCCTCTTATAAAAAAAAAAAAAAAAAATTTCTCATCCCAGGAAAAGGTTGCCTGCTCATTTCAGTGAGAGCCTGCCAGGTTGTTTTTGTGCTAAAAAGAGTAATGAATAGTCTATACTTAACTTTCTCTGTACCAAACCTGCTTTTGCAGGGGTATATAATCTGTTGCTCTTATCCTTAATTTTCAGGTTTTACAGTTCCTTTTCTTCTAAAAATCATGGTATAACTTCAGCCATAATTGTTACTCTTCTCTGCATTTTTGTTCTTCAGTGTTTTAAAAAAGGGTTACAATGTGCATAGTGTTCAAGATGTGACAGTAAAGTAGTGATATTTTCTGGTCTATTCTTCCCTAAGATTTCCTAGACTTTTGGGCTGAGCTGCCCACCATTCCTGGCAAAATTATGCTATAATAATGAGTAGCTCTCAACTCACAAACCAGAGTCCCAGGTACTTTTCCTTTTCATGATTGTGCATTTTTCAATTCTGTCATGCTATTTCCTTGCCAGCTGGTTTCTACAACCATTTGCAGGGACCCTAGTTTTGTCTTTGGAAAATTTTGACGCAGCAGCCACCTTAATCCCTGTTCTGGGTGCAGGTGCCCAGGTGCTGGCAGTGAGTGGCTTAAAGGCATCTCTGAGAGGGGAGAGTGAGACTGCTCTGTGCAGTCTCAGCTGGCACCAGTGGACCCTCTTTTAGGGCATATCTGAGTCCTTCAGACAGAGTGGTCATGCCTTTCTAGAAAAATATTTAAGGAAGCAAAAGAAACAGTGGGGAAAGAGAGGAAGAGGAGGAAAGAAAGCAGGGGTGAGAAACAATGGTGGGAGCACTGTGGTCAGAGAAGGAGGAGGTGCTTCCCCAAAGAGACTGCAGCTTCTAGAGGACCTGGACCACAACAGCATGGAGAAAAGCAATGAAAATAAGGAGCAGCAACAAAGAACATCCCAACCCCAAACACACTGTGCCATTCAACAGCCACATTGAAGGGAAACTGTGTAGCCTGTGATGATATCAGGGTCAGGAGAGCAGTCTGGAGTGAAAGTGAGAGTGTGGGGGAGTTGTTTGTCTCCATATGTGGGGTTTTTTTTGTTTGTTTTTTTTGTTTGTTTGTTTGTTTTGCTAAAAGATCTAATTCATTTTAGAGAGAGGATTTTGAAGTATTAGAGACAGGTGGGACAGCAGCCAGGAAACACCCTACTGTGAAAAATTACATTTTCATCTTCAGTATTAATCCTAATCTGTTGTTAATACATAAAAAGATTGTCTTTTTATCCCAAGAAAGTGTCCTGGGGTGACTTTATGATGCTAGTATCCCCATTGTCGTTTTGCTCAGAAATGAGTCCTGTAGCTTTGAGCTAGGCCCGGAGATGGGGGGAGAGAGAGGAGTGGGGGAGAAGTGGAATTTATTTGTGGTTTGTATTCAAAACACAGAGAGATAAGGAGTGCAGTGCTCTCTGAGTTCTCAGCTTTTGCAGAGAGAGAGACAGGGATATTTTCTTCGCTTTTTTTCACTGGTTTTCCTAGTTAGCCACAGCAAGGAAGGTTTTCCTAGGACTGTGTCTTTTCCTGGAACTGTTCAGCTTCTGTCCGGTCCAGAACACCAGGACAATCGCTTGGGGTCCTCCAAGCTGCTCTGCAGCCTGGACACTGGGTCCGAGCCTGGAGGGATTGAGAGAGACTGAAGAGACTGAGACACACCCACAGAGGACTCTCAGAACTACAGAAGGACTTTGTGAATTCATCATCACTTCAAAGCAATGAGAGGTTTCATTGTTTAATATTATTCATTTTTTCATGCTAGTGAATGCTTGTTAAATAAACAGGGTTTTTTCCACTCTTCTCCAAGGAGATTTTTCTCCTGAACTGGCTGGGGGAGGAACTGCTGGAATTGGTTTTTTACAGGACAGGTTTTTTACATTTTTTAATTTCCCTTTGAGAAATTTTCTCCCAAATTTATTCCCAAACCAGGACAGAAAGGTAAGATTTTCTTAACTGATGATATGTTAAAATTTTCTTTAATATAGGAATAGTACATTATCTTGCTCTTGCTTTATTGCATTAATTTCTTTTTTTGTTTTAATTTCAAACAATTTCCCTAGCAAGTAAACCAGAGTCAACAATTCTCTACAATACTCCTAAAGCCCTTTTTAAGGTTGGTGAATACAGTTTTGTTTCTGTTCTAATGCTGAGGCTTCATGAAACTAAAAACTATGGCTAATAATTTTGCAGTTCCATGTTTGAAATTCTTTCTTACTTTTAATTCTTCTGCTTTGGATGCTGAGGATTTTTAACTGTGTATTTAATTGATTAGATTGATTTAATTAAATTCATTAATTTGATGACGGCACTGATTAGATGTTCTTTTTTAGGATAATGTGTTAGATTCTTTCCTCAGAAAAAATGGTTCCAAGGTAAAATTGTGAGGCAGCTCCCTAGATGATTCAAATACATAAGAGATTTTAAATACTTTATCCCTTCATTCTGATGCCAGCATCTGTTGGGGCCTATAGGAAGCCATGCAAAAGGCTGTGGAAATACCCTTCAAACTTGTGAAGAGTAAAATATTACCCACATTGCCACCTGTTCAGTTCTGTGTAAATGTTATTAGAAAGTTCTCTATTCTCCCTACTGTTACTGGTTGACATTTGGTGCAATGTTTTACATATTCCTAATCACCCTTCCCTACTGGACCCTTACCTGCAGACTCCACCCCAACCATAGTTTATATAAATTACTGTATTCCCCTGACCCTCACCTTTTTGGTGCACCCTTTATGCTGTTCCAATTGTCTGTTTGTTGTTTTGGTATTAATGTTCATTATTTTTAAGGTCACTAAATCGAGCCCATCCTTCAATTATCTCACCACATTGTCCCCTGCTGGTCCTGTCCCAAGGTCGTGGGTCCTCCTCCACAACAAGCTTGTTTTCTCTGGTTAGCAATCCCTTCTCCAATGTAGCATAACGTCAGTGTGGAGAAACACTCAGATTGTGTACCTTGGAATATCCAAGAATGCAAAAAATATCTCTCAGCACACTTTGCAGGTCACAGCCCATCCTAGGTTATGTGGTTGGTCAGTTCCTTTTTCCACTGTAAAGCTGGGGGAACATGTTCTGCATTCATGATTTCCACATCTTTTAGCTTTCAAGAAAAGAAATGCAGTCCTGCATTCTTTGAAGGACAGAAATGAAAAACCCCACACTTCCTTCATGGAAGAACAATGAACTAAACATACTAAACATACTAGTGCTGTGTTGTCTTCAAAAACGGATAATCATAGGGCTTGCTAGAGTTGACAGATGACACACTACACAAAGATAACAGGTAAACTTAAAATAAAATGCTCCTACAGCCTGAGCTCAAATTATTGACTCAGAGTGTTGGAATACAGCTGTTATTTTAAAGTGGGCTTAAACTTGCTCCCACATTTATCAAATCTGTATAAATCAACTCAGGCCTAAAGAGAGGGGTAAGGATCATTCCCAGACAGACTATATATCTGTCAAAAAGAAGTGAGCAGTCTTACAGCCAGCCCAGGCTTCTCTAAGCATGCAGAGTTGGTAAGACATCTAAACTCAAAAAATTTAAATGAGAAAGGGGCAACTAAAGCAATCTGGCATGAATAAACCTGTTCTAGAACTTTATATTCAATCCACAAGGCAGGCTTACAGAGAGAAGTATCAATACTAAACTGTCATTTATTACTTTCAGATCAGGATCCTTTACCTTCTAATCAGGAGATGGAGAGCACCTGCTCTTAGTGTTCGCAATATATTCACAATGTATGTACTTTTAAAAGATCTTAGTATCTAGTAATAACTTCATTTTATCTGAACAGCAGATTATTTACATACAAAAGCTACATTAAAGACAAGCAGATGATGCTAAGGGTATTCCAGCTAGAATCAATAATAAAAAATTACTAGTTCTTCTGTGGACTCTGTTAAAAACTATAAGAATGGAAAATGTAAGAAGATAAGAACACCTGTGATTTAAAAAAAGGATTATCCTTATTTGCGAGGAATCTACCTCAGTCTCTGGTCTTAGTACTTCCTCTTGAACTAGGATTGCAAACCAAATAAATACAGACTCTTATTTGCAGAAGCAAACATTTCTGTAAATCTCTTCTGAAGTCACCAGAGGTGTACTTTGTGCACAATGAAAATGGATGGCTCCGATCGTAGCAGTTCAGTGAAGGTAGCCAAATGTTTTGGACAATTCTGGTATCTCTGCATATGGGATTAGTGTCTCTCCCTCACCTCAAAGCTATGTGGTGAAAATAATTCCTTAATACTGTAATCCTAAGGATAACTATCAGAGCAATTCTGAAAGTAGGTTATTAACGTTGTCCACAGAGCATAGTTTGAATGGGGGGAACATTTAATTGAACACTGCTACTAACACTGAATAAAATAGGAGATTCATGGAAAATGCACTACATGCACTCAATCAGATGAACTAAGTTTTCATTGCAAATACTCATTATGCTATTTTATAACTTTCAAGTAATTAATTCTGAAACCCTATTAATTTTCTTTTAACAATTTTGTGTTTCTTTAATAAGCAAGCACACTATGGTGTTTGCTAATTTCAGTAGAGACATGTAAGTTAGAGAAAAGGCATTTGATCAACATCTGCACTCCACAACTATGAATCAGATTACCCAATTTACTGAGTACTTAGTTCCAGTAAAAATGCTTGGTTCTTCTATTTGTCTTGAGACATGAGAATGTGTAAGTTACAGAAGTCATTCCTTATGGATAAATCTATACCCATTCACCCAAAGAAATCTGAAGAAGTTAAACCTTAATCAGAGCTGAAAAAAAAATCAAAGTTTGTTTAAATACAAGGATTTTCTGACCAATTTAGTTAGAAGATATTTAGTTAAAATTATTTAAAAGTAACAAGAAGAAAAGGAAAGTAACAATTCAAATTAAATAGATCCTTTTTTGGGAAAAAAATCTCGCAAAGTAACAAAATTTATTACAAAAAGGCTTTTAATAAAGAACTTTTCATAAAATAATTTTGAAGCAAAACAGTAAATACTTTCTTACTAAATCAGACATTCCTTCAATATTTGAAGCTTCATCAAATTAAAACATTGGACTATATTGTTCCATTAAATATCAGGCAATCCTATACAATGATGAATTCGTTATGCCATTTGTGATGGCTTATTGTTGCCTTCAGCAAGGCAGACACCCTGGTTCAGGAACAGCACAGTGGCCTTCCCTGGCCACTCGGTCCAAACCCGCACACAACATCAATGTGATGGATGGCAGAAATGGCGTTTATTGCTGGAGAATGTGACACTTTATAACCTAGGTTCACAGTGTTACTCCCATCTGCTTTCATCACAGCTAGGTGCTATTGGCAAATTACGGGACAATTACCATACACTGTAGAGGAGTGGGGTGACTATCTTTCCATTACATCCCGGTATCTTCCGAGCGCTAGGCCCTAGCTTCCCACATCTTCCCCCCTCTTTATGATTAACTAAATTTGCTAGAATATACGGTGTATTAGTTTTGAAAGTTCTAATGTTATTTTATGTATATTTATCTCTAAACATTTTATCTAACTTATCTATAATATGAAAAGTTTTAGAAGTAGATATCATAAACTTGAATAAAATATAAGGTACACTATACTTAACTAAAAGTTTAAAAACTTATAAAATAGACACCAGTTTTTCATTAGCAAACATAAGGCACATGTGGTGATCAAGTGTATTCTTAGAGCATCTGCTGTCTTTCTACAAACAGGATGTTGACTTTTTCTAGTCAGCTCTTGACAAAAGACACAAGCCTATTTAAAACACACGGTCCAAAGATTAACACCAATAAGATCATCACAATTGGCCCAATCAGGGTAGACACCAGGGTGGTTAGCCACGGAGATTGGTTGAACCAGGATTGGAACCAGCTTTGCTGGGCTTCTCTCTCTGCCTTCCGTTGAGACAGTCTGTCTCGTAGCTCTGCCATGGTGTCTCTCACAACTCCGGTGTGGTCTGCGTAGAAGCAGCACTCCTCCTTCAGGGCGATACAGAGGCCTCCTTGCTGCATGAACAGAAGGTCAAGACCTCGCCTGTTCTGCAAAACAACCTTGGAGAGTGAGGAGACTGACTTTTCTAGAAAGGATATGGATTTCTCAATTCTCTGTAGATCTTCATCTACAGTCATCTGTAGCTGAGAGAGACTCCAACTCTGGGTTACCAGAGCGGAGACACCAGTGGCCGTACCGGTCGCTCCCAAGCCGAGCAGTATTTCTATTGACAGTCCTGTCAACAGCTCTCTTTTCTGAAGCCAGCCTGCCCGCTCAAGGTACTGGTTCACTTCTTCTCCAGAGTGGTATAGGACCCTGGGGATGATAACAGCTAATACACAAAAGTCAGCGGAGGAGTTAAAGCTCTGGGTATAAATGCAAGGGCTTAGTCCACTGTGGTTGCAAACCCACATGCCAGACAAGGGGGCGATTGCCCATTTCTTAGACTTGTCAACCTGCACAGTGGTTGCACAGACTTTTTTGTCAACAACAGTGGCTTTGCCTAAGCAAAACCCTTGCCTGGTCATGTGGCTGATGGTGATTCTGTGAGAAGATGACTCACTGCGGCACTGGACCAGGGCCTCAGCATTAGACCACATCAGCTGTTTGTTAAGGGCCACAGCTTCATAGAAAGGGGGCTGTGTGTCATAGCACAGCCAGCAGGACTCTGTGGCATTGGGGTTGGACTGATTTAGAGGTAAAAAGGTGGTGTCTAGCATTCGATAGAGCGAATCGAAAGCAGTAGCTTCAGATCTTTGGGGAGAAGTTTCTCTCTTATGCAGCGGGTACAGACTATTAGATCATGGGTTCTCAGCTTGTACTACAAGGTTGGGGCCAATTGTTTCAGGTGTCACGACCAGGAGTCAGATAATTTGTACCACTTCCCTGGGGTCTTTGCCGGGCTTATGCAAGAATATCAACCACATTCTTCCAGTGGTCCAACCCACATCTGCTGGCTGCAGGACCTGCATGACCATTTGATGACAGACTTTAGAGTGGTCATCATAAAAGCCATAAAACACTTGCCCTATGGAGTTGAAACTGGGACGCATACAGCCTGCTGGACCCCAGGTTACTTGCAGAAACTCATCTGCTTTTGGTGGTGCCCACCGGTTGCTCAGGACTATTGTTTCGCACCCCAAATAGCCACAAAACCAATATCCTAGTTGGCGACAGGAGTCTTTGCCTGGGTTGGTGGCTGGGCACCAGTATGACTGGTACAGCTCAAAGTGAGGGTGGATATTATGAGTTGCTATACCAGGGAAAATGTCTCAAATGAGCACAAAGAACCTTGGGGTGCCTGCTGTGACTACCTCTTTGATCACTTCGTTAGAGGCACAGCGTAAAATCCACCTGAATGGTTGATGGGGGTTATGTTCTGCACTAACTTGCTCGCTGCTAACAAGCCCTAAAAGCAAGATAACACACAGAAATTGTTGTCGCTTGGGTTTCACAGGCTTGGGAGTTTTGGGCGTCTTCGGGTTGTCTGGTGGTTCATCGCCTCCTTCCGGCACTGGAGCATATGCATCACGCGGGCACCCAATGATCCAGTCCTGCAAACAAAACTTCAGAGTTTTTGTTAGTCTTAATTTGAAAGTCTGGTTTTATTGACTTAAGTGGGCACCACTTTACCATCTTTTTTAACTGCTGCGTACCCTCGCCCTGTGAGCACTAATCTCCAACCTTGCTCCCACTCCCCTAACTCATTTCTGATTATGACCTGTGGGCCCTCTTCTAGAGCTCGAGTGGCCCAGTGTTTTTGGGAGGGACTATTTGTTTCATCTCCTCTAGGGATTTGGTTCAGTGCTAACAGTGCAGTTGCTAGCAAGTGCACCTGGTCTGCTTGGGGAATGGAATTGGTAAAGCCCTCTGTTTTTGCTAACACCTCTAGTTTGGCTTTCAAGGTTTGGTTTGCTTGCTCAACAATGGCTTGTCCTGTGTTATTGTACGGGATGCCTTGCACCAGAGTGATACCCCATCTGGAGGCAAATTCCCGACTCAGCTTTGAGATAAAATTTGTGCCATTGTCCGTTTTGATTTGCTTGGGGATGCCGAGCCAAGCCATGGCTGTTAACCAATGCTGGATAGTTGCTTTGGAGTTGGTTTTCAGGTGCTGCGTGGCTACAATTATTCTGCTGTACGTATCCACTGTTACTGCAAGCCATGCTCGGGGTTTCAGCAGCTGATACAATGTGAAGTCTGTTTGCCATATCTTTGAGGCTTTAAGGCCTCTGGGGTTGATTCCACAGGACCACCACAGTGGTGCCTTTTGGCAGTGAGGGCATGAAGCTACTACGTGTTTTGCATCAGCAACTGAGATTTCACATCTCTTTGCTAGTGCTTTGGCTCCGATGTGCAGGATTTTGTGTAGCTGATGAGCTTCTTGTAGGGTCCACAATCCTTTTTTGCAGCATCTGCTTTGTCATTGCCGACCTGGAAGAACCCTTTGACCGGGTCGTGGCTGTTGATGTGGATGACCGATATGGTACCTTTTCGAGAGAAGAGTGCTTCTTCTAGCATTAGAGCTGCTGTAGATGTCGATATGCCGGGTCCTGACATAGCCAGGCAAAGCTTGGCTACAAACATTGAATCAGTTACAATGTTAAGATGCTCTGTTGGGAACAGTCGGCATGCCAGTACCACGGCTGCTATTTCTAACTGCTGGACTGAGAGTGCACGATCAGTCGCTTTGACGCAGTGCTACTTGTTGTCCGATTGCCACACCACAGCCGCAGTGGAGGTTGTTGAGGATGCATCTGTGAAGACTGTTGGTCCTGGCTGGGGCTGGTCTATGACCTTTTGTGGGAGGTCCATGTCGACAACAGCCAGCATCTGAGTCCAAGGAGGCTTTGCAGAATACTGAATCTCTCCGCCGAATCCGACCAGGGCTGTCGCCAGGTATTCCGACATCACTGTTGACTGTGTCAAGAGTTGCTTGTGGAAAGGCAGGAATATTTTGGCTGGCTCAATGCCAAGGTGTCTCAGGGCAAGTTTTCTGCCTTTCATAATGAGGCTGCTGAGATACTCAGCTCCTGGGGAAAATGCACGTGTCTGTTTTCCCAGGACTATCCACTGTATTGGGTGAGCTTTTTCTGGGGGGCCTTGAGCCAGTGCTCCTACTCTCCCTCCCTTCATGAAATGCTCATACAGATCGAGTGGTACCTGGGACTTCCATCTGGTGGGGGAACTTAAAGATACCTGTTGTTTGATAAAGTCGAGAGAATCCATTGCTTCTGCTGTCAGGGCTTTGTGTTCTCATGGATTCTTCCCTCTTAGGAGATCATACAGGGGGGCCATCTTCTCGGGTGGGATTAAGATGATGTTGTGGAGCCAATGCAGGGATCCCACCAGCTGCTGCACGTCATGTAGTGTTTTGATGTCTCGACGGATCTTTATCTGGGGAGGGGATATGTAAGAGCCTGTGATCCCCACATATATAAGGTGTATTAGTCTTAAAAAATTCTAATATTATTTTCTATATACGTATCTCTAAACACTTTGTCTAACTTATCTATATTATAAAAGTTTTAAAAATGGATAATATAAAATTGAGTAAAATATAGGATACACTATACTTAACTAAAAAACTAAAAGCTTATAAAATGGATACTACAGTTTTCATTAGTAAATATGAGGCACATGCGGTGACTAAGTGTACTTTTAGAGCATCTGTTGCCTTTCTATAAACAGAATGTTAACTTTTTCTAGTCGGCTCTTAACAAAGGACACAAGCTTATTTAAAATACATGGCCCAAAGATTAGCCCAAGTAAAATCATCACAACTGGCCCAATCAGTGTAGACACCAGGGTGGTCAGCCATGGAGATTGGTCGAACCAGGATTGGAACCAGCTTTGCTGGGCTTCTCTTTCTGCTTTCCGTTGAGACAGTCTGTCTCGTAGCTCTGCCATGGTGTCTCTCACAACTCCGGTGTGGTCTGCGTAGAAGCAGCACTTCAGGGCAATACAGAGGCCTCTTTGCTGCATGAATAGAAGGTCAAGACCTCGCCTGTTCTGCAAAACAACCTCGGAGAGTGAGGAGACTGACTTTTCTAGAAAGGATATGGATTTCTCAATTCTCTGTAGATCTTCATCTACAGTCATCTGTAGCTGAGAGAGACTCTGACTCTGGGTTACCAGGGCGGAGACACCTGTGGCTGCACCGGTCGCTCCCAAGCCGAGCAGCATTGCTATTGACAGTCCTGTCAACAGCTCCCTTTTCTGAAGGCGGCCTGCTCGCTCAAGGTACTGGTTCACTTCTTCTTTGGAGTGGTATAGGACTCTGGGGATGATAACAGCTAATACACAAAAGTCAACAGAGGAGTTAAAGCTTTGGGTATAAATGCAAGGGCTAGACTATTAAAACACTTGCCCTATGGAGTTGAAACTGGGACACATACAGCCTGCCGGACCCCAGGTTACCTGCAGAAACTATTCTGCTTTTGGTGGTGCCCACCTGTTACTCAGGACTATTGTTTCGCACCCCCAATAGCCACAAAACCAATATCCTAGTTGGCAGCAGTAGTCTTTGCCTGGGTTGGTGGCCGGGCTCAAACACATTGACTTTTGGCCAGTTCAATGTACCGGAGTGACCCATATGTTCTGTCACTTTTGGATGTTAGTTAGCAAACAGTTGGTCAGGACTATACACAGCACAATTTCTATAAGCAGTTTACCACATAAATGACACCATAGTTACAAACTTACAGCTAAAACTTTAAGGTTAAATGAACTTTCAAAGATGCTTACACTACCTCTTGAAGGGGAAATACTTATACTTTATACTAACATAACAATTACTACACAGGCTAGACACTTTATCTTAAACTATTATCTAACTACTTTTAACACATGTGCTCTGGTATACATGTAGTCTAAGCATGAAAGCAATTTGCTGAAAGGGTAAACACACAACTACAATTTGCTTTATATACAGTAAGATGGAGTCTCTACACTTCTTAGATTTTTACAGAATTTCTCTAACACGATTCAGTCTTGGAATGTTCACTGTTCCCCTGATGTCAGCTGGCAGCTGATCGGTGACTGAGGGCTTTGATGTTCAAGTTGTTCTTCACATCTTTCTAAATCTTAAAACAAAGGATAACTGAAAAATTGGTAGAGACACAACATCATAATAACAACATAAAATTTCTGTTGGCAACTGTCTGTGTAGTGTTCAGACATAACTGTGTCCTGACAAGTCCACTTCTGATCCATGTCTGGAGTACCAAGGCTGTGTGGTGACTTCTCTGTTCACTGGATCTCCTGTGTTCAGAGGCAGACAGTCTGGTCAGATGAACAGGTGACCTTTCTGAACCTGCCAACAAAACACAGGCACTTCTCCTCTTGAAGTTAATGAATTACACTAATTAAATTGCTTTTAGGGCATAAATTTCCCCCGTTTTCTTAAAAAATAAAAATAAAATGTACTTCTGTTTAACATTAACACAAAACCATATACACAATTAGTAAGAACCTATAGCAGTTAAAAATCAATTAAATCATAAACATTATTAATAACATATGTAATATAAAAGTACTGTTAATTACTAAAACACTGCACCAGCATCTCATAGTTAACAAACAAACAAAAACAAAAAATCATCAGTGAAGGATTGGATAATCACCTCCGGAAATGATTCTCCAAGCCCACTTTAAAATTGATCCAGCTGTCATATTAATAGGGTCAAATTGCTGAGTCAAAAACTGACTCAAATATTGATTTGGTACAGAAAACATTTGGATCTGCTGGCAAACATTTCATCCAGGTAAAGTCAAGGCTTGGCCAGGGCCTAGGCTTTAAACTGGAAAGATGCCTCTTAACTCATTTCTAAAACAAGGTTCTCAATAGTAGTAGCTAGGAGATGTTTACAGCACAGCAAACTGTTGAAATGCATTTGCACAAAGCAAATAATCAGAAACTTTAGGTACCAGACTAATTAAATCATTCAGCAGTTGGTTTAATCTGAAGCCTCTCCCATGGCAGCTGATCCTCAGCAATGGTACATTTTAAAATTCTGGAAACACTGAAAAATAAGAAAGCTATAACAAACAAAACTGCAGAGATTGCAACAACCTAATAGAACTCCTGATGAAGTCAAGGGTGTCACAGACTGCATTCACTTCTGTCCACAAGCAGGTGTTCATCAGTGTTCTACCACAGCTGTTTCAGTTGTAGTTATCTTAATTTCTCTAAGAAAAATAACTATACTTTGTAGTTTAGACAAGTGTCTCCAATAAAACATAAAACAATTTAAATTAGACAATATTTAAACCTAACAATAATTATTTGTAACAAAAAGAAATAACAAAACTTAACTTTAAAAGAATATCTAAGTTATACAACTTAACTTAAAAACATTCAAGCTTAAACATTGTAAAACTTGGCTATTTTTAATTCTATTAACACCTTTTAAAAGCACAAATTTCTTCTGTAGATAACATTACTTGGAAGATTTTCTTAGAAGCTGTAAATCACACCATATTTTAACCTTAGGTTTTAAAACTAATTATTGCAAGGTAACTTTTGTTAATATTCACTTTAAACATCTTTTTTTAAAAAGGGGATTTTTAAACTTTCAAAGAATCACAATTTTTCTAGTAAAACTTTAAAAACTGCAACTGCATAAACTCATAATTACTTAAAACACAAAATTAACTCTAAAAGGGTACATAAAAACATTTTAAAAACCCAATAAATCATGACTTTGTAACAAACTGGGTAGTATCCCGGTGTTTCTTCTTAGAGAGGGAGCTGGGGGGTGAACTGCCTGCTCCGCTGTCGCAGCTCTGCTCCCATCCCCCTTCACATTCTTCACATACTCCCGCAGAGAGGAAAAACAGAGAGAGGAAAAAACCCTCACAAAGTTAACTTTAACTAATGCAGTTTGTTTTGTTTTGTTTTTTGTTTTTTATTTTTTTTCTCTTGCTGTGAAACTCACTGTCCTCCCTCAGACACCCAGACTGGGAATACTAACGCGTCTGGAGGAACCCAGGTGGCACTTTCTGCTCTTATTTGACCCCAGTCTGTGAGAGGGGTATCCTCTCTCAGTTCTTTTTCAATGTGGGGAGGGATGTTCTTGTTTATCTTTATTGTTTCCTCTTCTGAGGACTCGGGCTCCAACCATTCGTCACTAGTATCTCTGTCAGAATCCGCTCGACGGGATGGCTACTTCCTCTTTCCCGTGCCTTTTTGTTGGGCTCCAGCCCCGCCTGCCACCCCTGTGGGCGGGCTGTTCCCTCCCTCCTGGTTCTCCCCGCCTTTCGGTCCACCCTCCACTCCGCCTTTCACCCCACCTTTCCCTTCGCCCTTCACTCCAGGGTCTGTTCTGCCCCCTGTTCTCCCCTTTTCCCCCTCCCTTTGCATTCCAATCTTTCTGTACCCATCCCCCGCGTTCTTCTCCACATTTCTTATCTCTTTCAACCTCCCAACTGTGCCCATCTCTCAAGGCCAGCTTTTGTTCTTTGTTAAAGACATTTCTTTTCCTGCTCCGTAACTTTTTTCTCAGCGCCATCTTCAAGTCCCTGGCGGGATGTTTCTCTTCTTACTTTCTTTGCCACATCTCTGGCTTCTTCTGTTAACTTTCTCCAAAAATCTCTTGCTGTCCCTCTGAGGGCAGACAAGGATTTGCGGATTGAGGGGATGTGTCATCTCCCTGTGTCCCCTTCTGCTCAGCTGAGCTACTGTCGTCTGTGAGCTGTAAAGCTCTGACCCCAAATTTCAGGGTAGCTAACATACAGTTCCTTGTCGCTCCCCAAATTTCTTCGGCAAGGGTTTTTGTTACCACTGAAGTTCAATAGATCACGCGGACACAGGTCGAGGTGTGGTGCAAGAAAGAGCAGAGTTTATTTTTCCTCCCAGGATTTATAGGCTTCTGCCCACGGCCAGGGATTGGATGGTCAGGATAACACTTTCTCACTGCACTGGCCATGAGGAATGCCCATCAGAAGACGTGTAACAGAAGGAATGTACACATATCTATGTTTGCAGTTACTGTCCTGGGAAAGTCCTTAGAAAACTATGTTAGCAAGCTCAGAAGCTGAGTTTTCAGGGCAACAGGTTTTAGTACATCTCTCCCACACCTTAGGGTGGATAAACTTTACAAGCTGATTTATGACCCCAATAAACCAAGGCCTAGCAATAGCAAGCATAAAACAATTAGGTTTACAACTTAATTCCAATCTGACCTTTATCAACGATTCCATCTTTGTACAGGATGCAGGGACATCTCCCTCACCAAGACTGAGTCCAGCTGTCCTGGTCGCTGCTTCTGTAATCCAGGGAATCCTCGCTTTCTGGGTTTAAATCCCGCTTTTCTTCCCAGGTTTCGGGCACCATATGTGGGTTTTCAAGCAAGGCAAACACCCTGGTCAGAGCCAGCACGGTGGCTCCCTTTGGCCACATGGACCATAACCCACAGCATCAATGTGATGGATGGCGAATATGGTGGTTATTGCGGGGGAATTTAACATTTTATAACCTAGGGTCATTGTGTTACTCCCATCTGCTTTTTGTCACAGCTAGGTGCTATTGGCTAATTGCAGGGGTCATTACCATATTACGGAGAGGGGATTTACTAACTTTCCGTAACGTCCCGAAATCTTCAGATCTCCAGGCCTTAAACTACAACAGGGAAATAACAGTGAGCAGCTTTAAGGGAAGAGTTTGATTTTTTTGTACCAAGTTAAAGTGAATATATTGTACATAATGATGATCTCCCCTCTAGTATTAACTACAACCCATATCTCATATAATAGTGGAAAAGGAGTTTTACATTACATTGTTGCAAAATTGAGTGGGTATTTTATATATTACACAAAAATATGTTAAAACTACTTTAGGCAGTTATGCCCTATGATGAAGATTAATTTGAATCCCAGAAAGGAAACAATCTGTTCTGTGGGAACAGATATAGCAACTCATGAACTATGTCAGGGTTCACACCAAGCAGAAGAAATTGTTAACAGATGAACAGAGAAATCTTAAAATGAAAATGTGTAATCCTAACTTCCTTCTAATAGGACTTTGTTCATAACCAGAAGTCGGGATCTTCCAACAATCTGAAGACCAGCTGAATAGTCCTAGAACTTGTTCACTGGCTTCCAGGCAGCTGTCACACTGTAATCTATCAGAGAAAAACACTAATAAGCTCTGAATAAGTCAATAAATACAGAAGCAGAATGGCAAGAGCATACTCACTTCACCACCCTTCATATGTACTTCATTCAACAGTATTTATGTAAATGCTGGCTTTAAAAAGAATTCTTAAAATCATAGTGAAAGAATTGACGGGCTATATTTTGTGTTGCCCTCTTACTCATAAGCCATATCCACCATCTGTCACAAATGCAATACTGAGCAAGCCAGTACCATTCTAAGGTCACAAGATTTTCAGTATCTAAGAAAAGAAACAGAACAGAAAAAAAAAAAATCATAACTTGTGACTGAATACAAAATATCTCATCCATGTTAAAAACTGGCTCTGAGTGGGATATAGGAACTGATGATGTAATGTTTTTAGTATCAATATCAACTGCAACTTAAACTGGGTGTCACTTGACAAAGAATCAAAAACTGCTAAAGAATTTACATGGAAGAAAGAAAGGAAAAAAACTACACTAGTCTATGGGATAAATTTACTTACATAATTTGCAGCTCTAAGGCTAAACAGAGCACATTTCTTTATTGGAAAAAATAAAACTAGTACTTTATGCCTTTTCTCTACCTTTTAGAGTAAATAGCAGATATATCTAGATCTAGATCTATAGATATATAACTCCTTTTCATCTCATAACACCAGACATGGAGTATACAGGACTTGTTAAGAGGCTTAATTTTATGAGTTTTTATGCTTGCCTCTCTGAGAGTGCTAGATGTCAGAATACCATTCATACAAAGTGACACATTTATTTTGTCTTTTGTCATATTGGAATTTATGCACTGCAAGCTCAGTCTTAACTGGTTTTGTTTTGGTTGCGGTTATACTGTGTTATACTGTGTTATACCAGTTCCTCTTCGTGGTTGCTAGCAGCACTATGCAGGTATCCAAACGTTGAATTTAATATGACCAAAGTCTGCTTGAATTTAGTTGCATCATTGGTACTCTAGATGGAAACTCCAGTCATTGTGACAGTCAGAAATACACAAAGCAAGCGGACAGTCCATCACAATATTTCTCCACAACTGACAGGAATTGCAAGCTTCCAGGAATCTGGTTTAAAGTTTGCATCTTAAGGGATAAAAAAAAAAATTAAAGGAAACAGACGAAAGTTTAGCAAAAGGGTTTCTAACCCAAATATACTTAATTGATAGAGGACAAAATAATACATACTCTTTTGAGGTCAAGTGTATTAATTATTATGTTTACAGCTCCGTCTGGTCCTGGCATAGCAGAGCAGTTTCCAATGACCTGTATCTTTGTGATCCCTGATCTGGCAACTGAAGGCAATGGTCCAGACAGCCTTGTTGTGGGGGTAACATTTTTTGTAATAGACCATTCTTGTCAGATACATACCTGCTTTAATCAAGGATGATTGTTGAATTAGTAGAGGGCAGAAATTTTCAGTGAAATAATAGCACCAGATGATTAATTTGACGTCAGTTTAATTTAGATATTATTTGTGATAGGAAAATAACGTTGTGTAGTAATTTAAATCAATGACTAACAATATGGGGTTTTTTCTTCACTGTAGTGGGTGGACAAACTCAGTGTACTCTTTGACTTAAAATATCAGGTACCACACACTGCTCTCATAAGTAGCTCATCTGTTTCTGAGATGGGGATGCTCCATTTCGAGCTCTACCGGGTAACATTATAATCACCACAGACACACTGTGAATTTGTTTGCTTTATGACTGCCATAGCTTCAACTGTTGGAGGTCCTAAATTACACTAAAATATCGTAATTTAATTAAAATTTTGCTTTTGAATAAGATTCCAGGATAGTCTTTTCCAGAGAAAGCACAAGGCTTTGCTAAAAGTTAAGCTTGGGAACTCTTCCAGTGCTGGGTATTAAAGCAGCTGTGCTGGCAAAGCAAATCTTCAATGATCACCTAGACCTGAGCTTTATACCACCTCTCTGGAAAAAGTGGTTGTCTGAAAAGTTATTTTGTCTCATACATTTTGATTTAGAACACTTACACATTACTGAAATCAGGGACCAGATTAATTCAAGGGGTGTTTAACAAAATCCATCAATATTCCTGTTTTATCATTGAGCAATTAATTTCATATACCATACCAGATAACTCGAAAATGAAGGCAAATTTTGTTTGGTTTGCACACTTATTTTTCTTTTTGGATCAAGGTAAGGGGAGAAGAAGAAATTACGTTGAAAACCTGTGTTAGCTACTGGAAGCTAAGGTGATTGGTTCTGACATGCATGTGAATGTCAGTGATATATTCCTGAAGTACTGACATTCCTACTTTTCTACAGAAGATATCTTTTTAGAGAAAAAAAAAGAAGTCTTTATTGGAGCTACATCTATGTTTTTGCAATTTCTATACCTCCTGGATCTGAACAAAATTGATGTGTCATATTTAATCAAGCGAAAAATATCAGACAATCTGAAAATTACTCAACCTTTTAAAATTGCCTATTATTTTGTTATAAAAGAAAAAAAAATTAAACACCTGGCAAAGATGTAAGTTAACCTCCAACAAGTAAGTCTGCTTTCTCACAGACAAAGCAAAGCTGCTAAATGGGGCTTCTGCTAATAAACTGTGTTCTCCAGTACAGGTCTTCTGTACTAAAAAATGCTTCTGCAAATATAATGCTGATCTGGTGAGTGGCCAGTACAAGGAGGTGTAGCAAAACTAATCACAAAAAAATAGAGCTGTTTGGTTATGCCAAGGTGAATCTGCTAAACAAGCAAACAAACCCACCTCACCAATGCAGGAGGCACAGAACATGCAAGACCCTACAGAGCCACTGCTCCTTTGCACCATCAGTGTGGTGTGCCCTCCCTCACCAATAAAGAGCTATTTCTCATCCACCCCAAGGCCAGTTTTAATACCATGAGAATCTAATATGCTCTAGTCCCCATGCTGTTTATAGCACCCCAACTGAATCACATCATCAGCTCATTAAACATCAAAAGACTTAAAAATTTGTGTGCAAGAGGCTTTGAAGCCTCAGTCTTGTTTTCAAAATTGATTTAGTTATTTGAAATCTAAATTCCTTTGCCATGAAATGACAAGGTAGAAAGACTGACATGAAGTAATGAGAGGAACAATTGTCTGAAAGTTTGGTGTCAGATTTCATCATGCTTTTTAATAAATAAGTGGGATATCCTGTCCTCGTGATAGGATTTTTGAGTTTAGAGAGGGAATAAATCCTCAAAATTCACAATACTCCTAATTTCTACTAATATAGGTTCCCTGAGTTCCTGTCAAAACATTGTGTTTTTCTTTCCGAAATAGAATATGCAGGTATTTTACATTTTAGAAACTACAATTAGGTTCAGCTCTGGTTCTCCCAGTTTGATGTGTTAATACATGTGTTTCTCAGGTATGACACTTCTTTACCCTGTTTCAAATACTTTTGTTTTTACACACACATAAAAGACTGAAACAATTAAAACTAGAATAAATATGTCTATCTGTAATCTTTGTTCATAAATACATCTATTGTTGTGACCCAATCACACTCCTCTTCATAGTGCTTGCTAGTCCTCCAGCTTGCTCACAACGCAAATAAATACAAAGATAATGGTCTTTCACAGCAGAAAAATATGAGGGCAGAAGAATTACTTTGAGGCAGACACTGGTGGGATAAACCATCCATGAGGTTTGGTTGTATAAGTGATTTTTGTTGTGCCAAGGAACGATCATTCTCTGAGCTAATATGGGAAGTCCAACAGCAGCTGCCTTATAAAGGCAGAAAATATGAATGGTTTTCTCTGCCTAATCATGTAGCCTGTACATTTTTCAGTGTATTTCTCTGCACTATAGACATTTATCAACATGTCTATTCAAGCCTAGAATATGAACCTGTGATGAACAGTAGCACTACTTTTTGGAGGTGACCAGCTGCTGGTTACAGAAGAAACCCAGATAATCCAGGTCAATTTACAGACCTAAGATCTACATAGCTGCTGTGCAAAGAGATTGGAATTCTAAAGGATTTATGTATATTTTTTTCCTCCTTTTACACTTGGTATCTGTCATAATCAATACAAGACACTTAGGAAAAAGTGAGCTAAATTCTACCCCTTTCTGTGTAAAAACGGATTAGTTGCACAACAGAGGTGCCAGCCAGTAGGACCTCTGTAGAAACAATGAAATAATTTAAAGCAATTTTCTTCTACAAGTTAAGTGATGGTATAACTCACAACTCTTTATTCTTGATCATATTGTCCAGAAAAAAAAAAGTATGGACTTATTTTCAAAACCTAAGATGTGACTGCATAGCATTATAAACATTAAAAGAATACTGTTGAAAAATCAGAGATAATTAAGTTCAATTATACCAATAGGACTGCTCATTTGGGTGGTTATTTGCAGATTAGTAACTGCTATAATTCTAATCAATTTCTGGGCTATTTCATGCCTTATGTCTTGCCCAGGCTTTATAAATATATACGCACACAGATAAAAGCCTTTACAAAATGAAGTAGGAACCTGAACATATATAATGATTCGCACATGATCATCTTAAAATCTGCACTTTTTTCAATCCTCATTATGCTAATAGGATTTTTTTTTGGCTGAGAAACCATGTAAAAGTGAGAAATAAACTGGTCCAAATATGATGTTGCTCTCTCTGATGGTGTTGCCTTGGTGTTGGTGTTACCCACCAAGTTGCTCTTTCATTCTCCCTTCTTAACAGGATGGGGGTTGAAAGTAAGATTTTCACGGGTTAATATAAAGAATATAAAGTGTCGTGGTTTTAAACCAGTAACTAAAAAAATTACTTATTTTTTGCTGTGAGATATGGATTAGAATAAGAGCAAAACAGGCTTAAAACTTAAAAGGAGTAACGACAGTTTATTAACAAACTACAAGAATAAGAACACCAGAATAAACTTTCAGAAAACTCTTTTATCTTTCACTACTTGACCATTTTTTATACACATGATAACACAGAGACAAAAACTTTAGAACCTTGGTGGTCAAAAACAGTCTTAATTCTTGCTAGAGTCTTTTCATCAGTCTTCGTAGAGAAACAGAAGTCTCTTTCTGCCAATCTATGGAGTTTTTAGAGTTCACTCCTCCCATTTCACGTTACTCCGAGGTGTGCATGGGTCAATGAGTCTAGGGATGCTATTTTAAGGGTAAGTTATTCAAAGGTAGAAATCCTCTTCATCTGTTCCTGTGACCCTTCCTGGAAAACAGCTTTCCTCTTGCCCCCTCAAGGCTTCAAAATCTTCACTTTACCCATTTCCAGCAACCCACAGTATCACAACCACTCTCTCTTTTTCTTTAAAGTCCACACTTTGAACACTATTCCTCCCATACTCTAGTCATGAATTAAAGGAGTCTTTTAAACTACTATTGTCCATCTCCATAGTTGTAACAGAAAGATATTTCAGCTGTAAAGCATCTTCTTATTCTCTCTTTCTTATTTAAACTTAACTCTTTTCCTCACTGGTTTTTAGTGGATCTATGATGTTTTTTGCATGTTGATTGTCTCTCTTTCTTTGTCTTTCTGAAAAAAAGAGTAATCTGTTTGCTTATCCAGGTAGTAGAAGAATTAAAAGCTTTAGGAAAGCTGCAAGCGTTCATGGTGTCAGGTTTCAGTCTAGCAGCAGAAACTGAAAACTAAACCAGGCTGCTTTCCTTTCCTCCCCCCGCTTCCCTCTCGTCCTCTGCGGCCTTCTTCGGCCGAGGGGGGAGGGGGGGGGGAGTGAAAAGAGGCTACAACAGAGCCCTGTTACCTTCTCAGAAGCCGGAAACCAAAGAGGGCAAGAGAACTCTGTCTGTACTTCTTAAGGGGGGTGTTTACAAGTTGAATTCACTTTTTAATGGTCAGATCTGCTGTCAATTCTTGGAAATGACTGATAATTGGTCAGGAGGAAAAACTCCCATCAGCCACCAGCAGCTCCAACTTCCCCTCTTTCTAAGCTGTCTTAAAGGTAAAGCTACCCCATGACATAAAGAAATGGAGATCCCCTACCAATTGCTGTCTTGGGCAAAACAGTCTCAGCTAGGAAGTATTAATTCATGAATATTGATAATTAAAATTTATTTGAATGGTAAGAAACAAAGACAAAAGCTAACACTATGTTCATTCACCTTCTCACTTTTCCCCAAACTTAGCTCCTTCTTTCTAGTTTCTTCTTTTGAAGAACACAGAGGGGTAGGGAATCAGGGTTGAAGTTGTTCATAACAATTCTTCCTTGCTACTTGTACCCCCTCATACTTTTCCCCTGCTCCTGAGTGGGTCCCTGCCATAAGCTGCCGTTTCTTCCATTAAATATTCACCTTCTACTCCAGAGTGTCGTCCATGGGCTGTAGGGGACAAATTGCTTTAACACAATCCTCCCAGGCTGCAAGAGAATCTGTGCTCCAGGATGTGGAGAACTTCCTCCCCATCCTTCACCAGCCTTGGTGAATGCAGGGCTGTTTCTCAGCTGTTTTCCTCACTCCCTTCTCTCTTGTGCAGTGTTTTGCCATATCTTTAATGTGTTTTCCCAGAGACACGAGCATCTTGGCAGAGGAGGTCAGCTGTACGTTGCTGTCCTGTTGGAGAAGGCTGCAACCAGATGAGTCTGGTGCTGGACAGCCCCAATTCCTGCCAATACATGGGCACCCACACCAGGTACAGGAACAGAATTCCACTATTCCTAGCCTTGCAATAGGGATGCAAAATGATGAAATTCTGTAGCAGGAGAATTTTGAAAAAACATCTTAATGTTGCTGCCAACAACCCATATGAGACACACTAAATGCACAAACCTTCTTCCTCTAGGAAAGGTTTTAATTATATTAATGCTTTTTAAGTCAAAAATTATTACTCCTAACAAGTATGAATATGATGGCTCATACATAATCTTTTCCCCTAAATTTCTTAGCACTGTGGTAAGATAGCATTGGAAATACGTGAATATCAGTAAATCCTCCTTTGGTTACACTGGAGGTTCCCAAACTTCATCTGGCTTCCAAACACTATTATTAGATGTGCTAGAAACAAATAGATCATACATGTAAAGGAGTTCCTAGATAAATTTCCAAAAATTAGGGTATATTTCCAAATTTCCTCTGATGTCAAGCTGCACTATTGAAGACCTAAGAGGTCCCTCCTAAAAATTCTTCCACAGAAAGGAAGAAAAATATAGACGTTAACAAGAAAAAATGCAACAGAATGGGGTGCCCCTGTAGATCCTTGTTCCAAGCATAAAATTTCTATGTCATTCATTAAGAATATTTACTGACTGACCTGTACCTATGAATGTGAAGACAAACTTACTGAGGAGACAAACAAATGATAGCCAGAGAGATGTAATTTCCAAAGTATGGAGACAAAAAAAAAATTGCAGATTGTCAAAGGTCCTTCTTTGTGTAGCAGACATCTGGATTTATCATGTGCAATATTACAATGTGAAGTGTGCAAAATTTACTTGAAAGGGAGGATACATGTAAGTATCAGTATAAATTATGCAGGAAAAAGAGTCCTTTTACCACTTGTAACTTATTTAAGAAATAACTAATTCAAAACTGTTTGAATTATTATCTCTTATTTTTTGGATATGCCACCATCTATAGAGTATGCTATCAACTGCTATCAATGTATTTTGAACAGTTTATGTGTGCAAAGTGCAGATTTCTTTGATTCTAATTTTCATCTTAAAACAGTGTTGTCACTGTCTTTCATATTTCAGTGAGTGAAAGTATTTAATCCATTGATACAAGTATAGTCTGCTCTTTTTCCACTGTTACAAAGGGGACAAGTTATTACACATATTTGGTTCAATATTCTCAAATCAAAAATATTCCTTAGAGTCACTTGTCACTGTAAAATGCCTGAGTCTGAATGAGACAAGGAAAAAAACATAAAGAAAAAGACAGAACACTGAAGTACTGTCAGAAGCATATTTCACCACTTGACAAAGGAAGACAAGCAAGCAGAAGGAGTCTGACAACACTACAGTGACTCACCCAGCTCTGCCTCTCTATTTTGGGCATGTGAAAAGTTCACTACAAATCATCTTTCAAAGCTTAATTTGAATAGTGCACAACTCTTACCACTGCAACACAGAAGCCTATGCATGGAAAAAAAAGGCTGGGAAAGATTAAAAAAGAAGCTCCAGCTACAGAATTCATTTAGCATCAGTTACTGTTATGGTTTACCAGCTTAATATCATAAGGAAATTTTATTTTAATTATATCAACATCTAATTCATGAGAATGATGAAAAATATAATTTTTTTAATAAGGAAAAGTTACTTCATAACTTCAGGCAGAAACATGGATCTGTTATCCAGAACTATAACCACTCAAAGCACCTACAACAGTGTGAATGCCAACTTGCTAGTAAGCACTTCAATAACTGAGCTATCTTAAGATGTGTTGTGCAAGTACTCAGCTTTTCTTAACAGCAGAGTGTGGGATTCTTCCTTGAATATTCACTGTTTTAAACAGAAAGATGCATTTAAATAACAAAAAATGTATTCCACTGACCACTTTACCCAGCTTATGCAAAAGATATAAATGAAAAGAAATATTATACAAGAATATTTAGTCTTTCTCCTTATCATGATAACATTTAAATCTCAGAATGTATCTGTAATCAGCAAATAATAGAGATAAGAAATTTTCTGATAGATATGGGATTTTAAAAGAAATTAGATTTGTTATTCTATGCCAGGGCTTAAACCCTGACAGTAGGTAAGTACCATGCAGCTGTTCACTGCCCTCGCCCTTGGAGGGATGGGCAGGACAATCAGAAAAAAAAGTGCAACTTGTGAAATAACAACAGTTTTTTAGTTGAAAAAAAAAAAAATACTAATAGTGCTAATGCAAATAATAAAAATAAAAGTGCTTATAACACTGGAATCAAAACAAGAGAGAGAAAATAATAAAACCCAAGAGAAGGAGGCGATGCATTATACAATTTCTTACCACCCACTGACTGATGCCCAGCAAGTCTCCAAGCAGCACTTGGCCTCTCCCAGCCAGCTGCCCCCAGTTTAGGTATTGGCCTTGATTTTCTGTGGTTTTGGAATATCCCCATGACCCATTCAGATCACCTGACCTGGCTGTGCTCCCTCCTGACTTCTTGTTCCAGAACTCTGCCTCACTGGCAGAGTATAAATTCTCCACTCAGAGTAAGGATTACTTAGCAAGAGCCAAAACATCAGTGTGTTATCAACACAATTCTCACACTGAGTACAAAGCACAGCACTGTACCAGCTACAGCTGGGAGGAAAACCGACTCTAGCCCCACCAAAACTAGGACATTCCCAGTTTTTGTGTAATTACACGTTTGGCAGTGATTACTTATTTATGGTGAGTTTCTGAGAATGCCTTACACAGCATCAGTAAAAAACCATAGCTTGTCTATAGCTCTGAAAGGGACATCTAAGCTTCACGAAACTCACAACACTTGCAAAAAGGAAATGAAAATCAAGATAAATGATACATTATAACTATTGTTTGCTCAGCAGAAAAAACTGCAGGAATATTTTCCTTGTGGCAGTCTGTCCCCTGCCTTGACTTTCCTTAGTTAACTCAGAGGAAAGTTTTTGAGGAGTGGAGCAGCTAGTATGTCCACATGCTAGAGATGCTGCACATTGCTAATGTTACAGATGTCCCCCATGTATATATTAAAATAAACAAGATTGCTCCTAGGAATAAAGCAAAGCTGATGAGAGCTTCCAGCATCACCAAGCTCTCTATAGCAGCAGCTGTACTGTCAAGAAAAAATGCATGACTTGCATTTCAGTGTGTTGTAGCACCCAAAGATGACACATTTTTGACATCCTGACCAGAAGAACAGGTAAATACCTTCAAAAATTTTCACACATATGCTGAATATGCACCATCCTTTCTCTACTTTTTCTTAAGACTCAGAATTTCCAAAAACAGAGTTAGCAACTTTGCTTCAAGTCCTTGCTTGCTAAATATTACTTCTGAGACTTGCCAACAACAGAACAGAATTTTCTTTGCTGTATTATTAGCATATTCTTTCTTTTCAGGCTAATTCAAGAACTGTCATCACCTATGAGCTACATTCTGCTAATTCACCCTTATATAAACAGTGATGGTATAATGTCTTTTTCTGCCACAACAGGCTAAATTCAGTCTGAAGATTATATATTGCTTTTGTTGTTGGTATTTATTCACAGAGGTCTTAAATACATCTCTCACCTATGCTTACAGAGTATGCATAAAACAAAAATGGCAATATATGCTACACATGCCAGAATTGTTTGAAACAAGACTGACTAATGCAATCTATTTTTATTACTGCTTTCTTATATACTTTAAGCAGAAGATCTGTGAAACTAGTTCAGTGGTCCATTGAGGAATAAATTGAATCTGTGAGCAGTGGAAAAAGCAAAATAATTAGGAATTTCCTGTTGTAAACATTTTCAAACTTTTTTTTTTAAAAAAAAAACTTTCAACACAGAGTAAATCAGGTGATACTCCTAAAACATCCATAATGCCAATTTTAGAAAGATGATTGAGGGCAAACAATAATGGAGAAGAGTCACACTAATAACCCATCTGCTTTTGCTGCTCTGGTTATGAAAAATACCAAAAATGCATATGGAAAGAACCAGTTAAGATTAGAGTCGTGATTGTAAGTGAAGTCAATTTAATAAAGTATAATTAGCATAACTTTCGTGGAAGAAAATTCCTAATACAGGAAATGTCTTAATAATAGACTAATTTTAGCATTGCTTTCCTTAAGGAAGATGAGTACCATTATTTCTGATTCAGAGCTGGAGAAAATTAAATATAACAAATGCTGTGACCTGCTAAGTCAAAATTTTTTTTAATAATTATTAAACAATTATTTGGGTCTGTCACAAGCACTTAGACTCTCATTTCTGAGGCCAACATGGGAACCCACTGATTCTTGTTTAGATATTTCTAATTCTATATGCAACACCCAAGTCTTATCAGGACTTAAATTTAAGAAATGGATCTGGTGAAAAATAAAAATATTAGTAAAATAAATATTTCCCAAAATGAAGGCCTCCAAAGCTCTGTTACCTTAATAAATTCATGAGTAGCAAAGGATGAAAATCTATATACATGGTTTTTATACAAATCTTTTATACAAGGTTTACTACTAACAATGTAATTTCATATTTTCCTATGGTAGCTTATAATTGAAAATAAAAAAAATATCAAAAGAAAAAATTGTCTCTAACTGGAAAAGACAGACAAAAACCACACACAAATACAAAAAAGGAGGTATCCTTTATTAGCCTTTATCCAGGCTAAGAAAACTCCCAGAGGGACTCCCTGAGTACAGTACAGTACTGACTGCTCAGTAAATAACTTCTAATGTGTTTTTTTTCATTATTCCCAGTAAGTTCAGATTTTAAAAATCTGAAAACCTCACTGATGGGATGCCCCCATTTGGCCTTGGTTACCAAGAAAACCACTGGAAATCCTTTTAATTTTATCACAGGAGTTAATGGTGGAAGTAAATGAACAGTATACTGCTTAAAGTTGTGTGAAAGGATGTCCATGACAATATTTTTCATTTATTTTATCAGTTCTTAGCATAATACAATAATTTTATGAATCTCCTCTGAAATGTATGTGATGTGAGTGTGTATAAATACATGCCTGTGCACAGTTACATTTAGGGAAGTATGACATACCACATTGCTTTCCAAGTTCTAATATGGTCTAGAAGCTATTTCAACATTCATTTATCTACTTGTGGAAAAACATGATTTGTATCAATGAGATGATGGTATGTCAGTACTCTCCAGCATCACTGGCCTGAAGTACATATTAGAAGCATAACTATCACAGAATAAAAGAACTTAGATCAGTACCACAGCATAAATTCTTGTGGGAACAAAGATGTATTAGAAAAAGAGACTTTCAGGTAATTGGTTACTTAGAGGATCACAATAACACAGAGGAGAAGCTTTTGAGTCACTTGTAAAAGACATTTTCAGTGTTCTCTGTTTTTCTGTTGTAAGCAAATGCAGTTCTCAAGCAAAGTTACTCTAAACAGAGTCATTACTCCATGGAATTTGACCACTCTCCCTTATATGAGCAAACCTAATGAAGCTTAAAGTGAATATTGTCCTGTCCTCATGTAGACTATCATTAGCTGCTTCAGCTGACGTTGCAAAAGAACTCAGGTCTATTCTCAGTTTAAAAGATATGGCGCTGGGGATTAGCCTATTGTTTCAAATTTCAATATGCATCAGTCTGTGCCATGCACTGATTTCAGGTTATAGATTAATAAATAAAGAGTTTTGTGTATGTCTTCAATAATACAAAGTAATAAATATAAAATAATTTGAAAGAGATAAATCTAACATGCAACAAAACTATATAATCTATTTAATAGTGAGCTGGAGCCCATACAACTACTGAAATGAAATGTGGGGTTTTTTTCTACTTATCTTAGTGACTACCTGAGTTTTTGAAATGTGTTTTCAGATCCTTTTCTCCTACTGCTCTGTGAAAATAGTCTTGTGCTAATATTTGATAACTAAGCTGTTCTTCTTATGTGATGGAAAAAGGCAGAATGTGATCATTCTTTCTGCACAGTAATTTAGAGGATTCAGGTTTCAGAGACTTTGAAGACAATTCTTTCCTAATGCCTTTGAAGAAAAATTTTTCCTAGCGCCATGTGTCACAACATCACAACAAAGAGTTCAGGGACTGTATATGTTAAAGAAAAAAAAGCTGCTTGGAGGAAAGAGGTCTTTAATGAATGAGTGGGCAAGGCGATGATCAGCCATTATCCATGAAACAGATCAGAGGACTGAAATAGCCCGTATCAACATTAGACCAAAACCTGAACTCTCATCCTAGCCATCTCCACAAACTCTGTTTGGCTGGGAAATTTGAAAGAGATTCATCTCTAAATCTGTGGTTTAACTTTATTAAATATTAAACTGAATCCATTTATTCCAAACTTCTGGAGGAGAGACGATTCCAGAGGCCCATGTAATTACTAATCTCAGAACAGGAATCAGTGTAGGCTCTTCAGGAATGTTGTGTAAAATGTTCTTTAACAAGAAGAAAACCCAGAAAAGAGAATACATTTTAGCATTCTAGTCTTACTTTCATATCTCTCATATCTATCTCATATCTTTCATAAACTCTCATTTCTATTTATAACAAAAGCTATGGATCAAGACTTTTTCTTACCCATGCTTTTCCTTCAACAAAACAAAATAACCCAAACTAACTAAGCAACCAACCAACCAAAAGCCTCCCCCACTAGAAATCAAACAACAAAACTGCCATCACCACCAAAAACACCAACCAACCAAAAAAACTAAAATTGCAGGACCACTATAAAAGAAGCAGCAAACTGGCCTTACAATTTTACACCAGTGTAGTGCATTGAGATGTTGGCTGGCATCCAAATCTCTGTCATCCACCCCTCTGTCAAATGAGTGTTATCATAGTAACATCTTCATATATGTTATACTGATGCAGAAAATCTCTGATGCCTGTGGAAACAAAGCATTTCCTCCACACCTGGAATATTATGATATGGTATATAGATAGATTTCGTTGTTAAGCATGATACATGTTCAGACAATTCAAAACCCAGTTATGACCCATATGTATTTCCAGAATATTTCTTCAATGCCATGCTTTTTGCTGCATATTAATGTAATTTTAACACACAAATGATAGTAGTCGCTCCAAATTTTCAGCATATTAGCCATCCAGTCTCTCTCTTCATCATGTAATTTCTTAATACATAGGAGAGGTCAACATTTATGAACAGCTTTGGTGAAGCTGAAGATCAACAGTGAGATAGATTATGCCATAATTTTTCTTTTTGGTGAATCAAATGGAGTCTTTAAATTTGTATGCAGTTTGATTCTACTTTCATAAACATTCCCTCCAAACAGATGCCAATTATTAAATGTTAAAACATCTGTGAGAAACTTTCTTTTCACAATTAATGGAAGGATTACTTTTGTTATTCACAAGAAGTTCTTTCTGGACATATAAAAATTAATCTGAAATACAACTAAATCTTTAAATATGTTAAAACTATATGTTAGACATAGCTTACAGTTCTATCAGTCGTCCTAATAGTGGCCATTTCTGTAAATTCATAATTCATTCCCTGTGTTACAGAGAAGATTACAGTAAAAGAAAGAAATTCCACACATGACCTGTTCAGATTTTCACAAAGATACATGTCAGGGGTCTTTTATATGGAGTTATGGAAAAGATCAGTTATATCAGAGAGAGAAGTAGTCAGCATACAGAAGTTATCTGGAGGCAGCTCCCACTTACGGTAAAGCTTCTCACAGCAAACTGATGTTTAACCACCTCACAGCAAACAGATGCTTCTTGCCTTTCTTTCTAATGTTGATTTGTAACACATAATATAACTTTTTCCTAATATCTAATCTAAACCTACTCTCAGTTTGAAACCATTCCCACCTCTCCTGTCACCACATGACCTTGTAAAAAGTCATCTTTTTCAGGCTGAATTATCCCAATTCTCTCAGCCTTTCCCCATAGGAAAGAAGCTCCGTCCCTCTGATCACCTTGGTGCCCCTCCTCTGCGCTCTCTCCAACAGCTCCATGTCCTTCCTCTGCACGGACCCCAGAGCTGGAGGCAGCTCTGCAGGTGGGGTCTCACCAGAGCTGGGGAGAGGGACAGAATCCCCTCACTCCCCTGCTGCCCACGGGGCTCTGGATGCAGCCCAGGACACACTTGGCTCTCTGGGCTGGGAGCGTCCATGAGAGCTGGCTCATGTCCAGCTCTCACCCCCAGCCCCCCAAGTCCTTCTGGGCAGGGCTGCTCTGGATCTGTTCATCCCCAGCCTGGGCTGGCACCAGGGATTGTCCTGACCCAGGTGCAGCACCAGCACCTGGACTTGTTAAACCTTGTGAGATTCCCATGGGCCACTGCTCGAGCTTGTCTAGGTCCCTCGGGGTGGCATCCCATCACTCAGGAGTGTCAACTGCACCACTCAGCTTGGTGTCATCTGAGAACTTGTTCAGGGTGCACTTGATCCCTTTGTCTATGTCATTAATGGGGATATTAAATAACACTGGGCCCAGCACAGACCCTGAGGGACACCACTTGTCACTGATGGCAATTGAGACTCTGATGCATTGGCCACAACCGTCTGGATGGCACACATCATCTCAGGAACTTCTAAGCTGTGCTTCAAGTCTTCAACCAAAATACAGCTCTGACTTTTAAAAAGAAAAGGATTATGGCCATTTTTCCTTAGTAGCTGCTCTCAAGACTAAATATTTTTTGAGGGAAATAAATGTCCTTTCAATAAGCCAAAGTCTGACCTGAAGATATTTAAACATTTTTCTCACACAGAGCAGAAAATCCTAAATGAATAAAATATACCTGGAAAAACCAAGGAAAAGATTATTTGTTCTTCCTTAAATGATATGCTCTTTTAGAAGGGGAGACTATCAGTGCTGTCATACTGAGACTCTTTTCCTTATCACACTGGGCCTACAACTATCACATCTATTACATGTCATATAATGTCCAGTGTAAGACAGAAACCACTTATACAAGCAGCTCAGCTTACCTTCCTAACACATGGAATCATTGTTCTTCTTGGGTTTTGCATTTGTTCTCTTTGCTGGTTTTTAAAATATCTTAAATTTCCAGTCTCTTCTGTTTATTTTGCCTACAGAAATTTACAATCTTAGTTTTTATTCCTTCCCCCCTCCCTTTACATATTACATATGCTTTAGACTTCTTAACTGATCACCTTTATGCTTGGAAAGTGACACTGCTTTTACCACTGTATGTATTTTCTAACAGCAATTTTAAGTGAAACAAAAAAAGCAAGTACAGCTAGTATGAATGAACATTGCAAGGTTTATTTTTCCCTCTCATTAATTGTTATGAATGCCTATACTTGCAGCATGGAGAAGGCATCGGAATAGATATGGTTATATATTATTTATATATTTAGAAGGACAGAAAAAAATAGTACTGTAAGTTGGTGAACAAATTGCCTTAAATGCCAAACACATTCTGCTAACATTTTTGCTCCCTTGTGGCATGAAAGACATTAATTAATCACCACAGTACACTATGTTAATTAGTTTCCTGAATGAGAATCAATGACTCATTAGTCTTAACCCTAGCAGACTGCTAACAATATTCTGATGGGAAAACAAGCAATATCACAACATGCCGCACAGAGGGAGTTTTCATCCCTGTTAACTCCAGTCAATATACACTGCTGCTTGCATTGTTGTGCCTAAGGTGTAAGACCAATACTGAAAATAACAAGGAAATTCACACCATACAGTGCATTTTTTGCTTCTGCTCCTTTCTGTAAATGACCTTTACTCATGTGGCCTTAATTATAGTCATAGTTTTGTCTAAGCATCTTGTGATGGGAATTATACTGTGCTAAAAATACTGAGCAGGGGATTTAACAGTAAAGGTAAAATTTGTGGTAGAAAAAATGTTGAAAAAATTATTCACTTCTTTGCTCTCATTACAGGTTTGTAAAGGGCTTTTCAGTGGCTTAATACTACCTTAACTGCACAATGAGTTCACTCGCACTTCTGCAAAATACTAGAGATTATTTTAGACTAATTGTTTAAAATGGTATCTAAAAGTTCATCTAATCTAGGTACTGTTTGGGGGCATTTATTGCTGAAATTTTTGACTATTGGTCTCGATAAATTTGTCCATGATGTCTTATAAACTAAGAGCAAAGAACTGGAAAATTCACAAAAGGTGGTCCAAACTGCTCCGTCCACACAACTTTGTCCTGCTAATTCTGCAAGAATTACAGGAATGAGAATTGTTATAAATTTGTATTGTGATATTGGCTTTCGCAGATGAATATTATATGTTAAATACTTTTTAGCTATGTATGTACTTTTTTTCTTGCTAACAAGTCTTAAGCTTAAAAGAATTTCCTAGGTACAAGGCAAGGAAACCCCAGAGGGCAAGGACAGTGGGGCCCAAGCTCTTATCAAGAGAACAATAGAGGCCAAACTGTTATCAGCGGAAGAAATTAAACCCAGCTGTCCTCAGGGGAAGGATGACGGCCCCGGACTGTTATCTGCCCTGACCATTTGCAAAAAGAAAGGAAACCAAACTCCAGAATAATGCTGACCAGCAAGAATAATGATGACCAGCAAAAAATATATGTTGACCAGCAAAAAATAAAACTGTAAAGAGCATGATCCAAGAAGGCGGAACCAGGGAGGGGACATGCTTGAATATGCATTAACCCCTCACAGCAAGGAGGGGATAAAAAGGGGATCCCTGGGATACCAGGTGTGTTCCTGGCAAGGCGCCCTTTGCTTTATTTCTTATGTCTCCTAATTGTCTTTTATTTATATTAAATTCTTTTTATAATTTATTAAGTGAATCTCGTTTTTAAGAGAATTAACCAGGGTACTAGAATTAACCCTTCCTACTCAGACTGGGAAACGCCCAGTGCTAATTCATAGGGGGGTGCAGTCCACTGTGCTCACTGAATCACTGAATCACAGGATGGCTAAGGCTGGAAGTGACCACAGAGGCTCATCTGGTCGAACCTCCCTGCACAAGCAGGGCTATCCCAGAACACAAAGCACTGGATTCTGCCCAGATGGTTGTTGCATGTTGGAAACCTGAGCACAGAGAATTTTCTGTGCTGACAGGCACTGACCCACAGGACTACACTGGATTTGACCTGACGCTGTGGAAAAAGCTTCTAAAATTGAATGATAGAACTAAGAATGTAAATGTGTAGTTTGAATAGAAGTATGTTATATCACATGATGGAAAATTTAGTTTAAGGTTTTGGGATATAATAATATATATGTAGCGAGATGGAGGTTTTAGGGCTTAGGCTTGCCTTGCTTTTCCACCTTCTTCTTCATGGGTTTGGTTGATATTATGTGACTAGGTGGAAAAACCCACAGTGTGGAATATGAGTGTTTGGTTTTTGGGTTAAAAGTAAAAATAAATTAGTTGGCATTTTATAATTGGGTAATTGACACTTAAAAGGCCTTGTAGAGAGAGATCTGGGGCTCCATTTTTTAGTTTGTTTGCTTAGTGTGATGAAGAATTCATGGTTTGTGAGAATGTAACATAGATAAGAAATAATAAACATCTCTGAGTCTGAACAAGAATACCGTCTCTCACTCATTAATCCTGACCCTGAGGGGAAGAACCTCAAGACATTCCACAGTAGCATATTTCCAGTGAGGAAAACTTGCAACCTGGACAACTGTGAGGAGCCAATTTACTTTTGATTTGCCTCAACACTGGCTGTCAGAGGCACATGGAAGAGGGGATGCACATGTGCCACTGCAGGAGGCAGCAGGAGAAGGTGGAGGAAAGCCTTGTCCCTGGGGAGCCTTTGCCCAGCAGCCCGTTCATGTCTCAGCCGGGCCAGGCAGGCGGCAGCAGACACTGAACCCTCCGGAGGGGCTCTCCAGCCTGATGGAAAAAGGTCTGCACCCATGGGCTGCGGTGGAAGGTTGGACTGGGCCAGCGCTCTCCTGTCCACAGGCAGGCCTTGGGAGGAGCCAGGGACATAAAAAGAACCGCAGGACAAGCTCCGGGCCTTTTGGGTATTGAGCTTTTTGGTTTAGGTCCAGGCTGCTGAGGCTCGCTGGCTCCTTTGAGCTAGCCCTGACGCGTTTTTTTGTTCCTTTTGCCCCTGCCCCAGCCTATCTTTTGGCTCTCCTGCCTCCGCTGGCCCTGACTGGCCCCCGCCCATGCCTTGCCTCCCGCTGTCCCTGCCTTGACCACCGCTGCGAGGCTGCGCCGTCCCGCTGCCATCCTCGCAGCCGCCCCGTCCAGCTCCCGTCCGGCTCCGGCCCTCCCTCGGGTCCGAGGGCCCCCCCGATCGGGCTACGCGGCCTGCAGCGGCCCCGGCTCAGCCTGCGGCCTCCGAGCCTCTCCGCCGGTAGTGCCCGGCTCTCGCTGCCCGCCCGCTGCCTTCTTTGCCCCCCTCCGACCCCCATCCTTTTACATCTCCCCTCCTCCTGCTCTGCCTTCCTGCCCTCTTTGGTAGGGTAACTGCTTTTTCTTTTTGCTTTTTGTTAGCAATAAACGATTCTCCCATACAAGGTTTGTCTCGTTTGGCCTAATTTTGATCCTGATCATCTAATTCTAAAAGAGAACTTCTCGCAGGTTCCATCAGTGGAACGTGACAAGGTGTTCCAGTGTGGATGTAAAGCTCTTATATTCGGGTGGACCTCCCCATACATCAGTTTCTGCCCGTTGTCTCTTGTCTCGTTGCCTGGCACCACCGAGCAGAGCCCAGTACATTCCCTGACACCTCCCTGAATACTGACAGACACTGATGAGATTCTCTCTCAGTTGTCTCTTCTCAAGACTGAAGACTCAGCTCTCTCAGCTTTTCCTCATAAGAGAGATGCTTCTGTTCCCTGTCTTTGTTCCCTCTCCACTGGACCCACTCCAAATATCTATGTAAATATCTATGTAATGTCTCTCTTACATTGTGGAACCCAGAACTGGACATGGAACTCCAAATAATAACTCTTGAGGTCTGAGTAGAGGAGCAGGATCGCCTTTCTTGACCTGCTGGAAAAGTTTTTCTTTGAACTTCCCACATATTCTTATATTTATCACCGTGTTTTGATATAAAATACCAGTATGTCTTTTAAGAAATTTGCAGCAACAATTTACGTCAGAGGAATTCTTCAGGCCTTTGACTGATATTATAAGCCATTTCTCTTTGTAAAACCAAAACCGGTCAACACTGTAATTGATTTTAAAAAAAATTGACAAGAAAATACTTGTATTCCTTATATCAACGTTTATTGTGAATGTTCAACCATTCAGAAGGAACATTCTTGTATCTAAACAATTCTTTTTCTTCCAATTGTATAGTATTTTGAAAGTATTATTTTAACCTTTATAGGCAGAAACATAATGAAAAATATTCTTTAAGTGCTGTATAATGACTGAGAAGACGTGATTTGATTTATTAATAAAATTTATTCAAAAATCACATAAAAACTACCAAGTTTGTGCAATGAAGATGAAGGCAGAACTTTCCTTTAATCAGATCTTCTAAAGGTCAAAAATATTTCACCTATATATGTATTTCCTGAAACACACTTGGAAATAATAATGTCTGGTTTCTTCAGCTCTTCAATTTGCATTTATTTTCAGCAAATAATCCGTTGCAGTGAATAAATAAGCTTAAAATGCTAAACATCTTGAGTTACGTTCAAGAGAGTCAGAGATTTTAGCATCAGAGCCAGGTTTTGTCAAACATCATATAGTGACAGGGAGAGATACATAGACATAATGATGGATTTTCATTCAGCACCTCTTTTTTTTAACTGTTACAACTAGTCAGAGGTACAGCCTGTGTTGCTATCACATATGATGATTCCTCACTCTAAGGACAATGATCCAAATAGCATGGTTTACAAATTACGCACATACATATGTGAACCCACATTTTAACGTGTGTTTGTGTAATATTTATTTGCAGTGCTGGCTGCTTTCTCATTCTGCACCTGTCCCGCAGCAAGAAAGAGAGATAACAGGAAGTGCAGAAGTGGGACAATTTTTGGATCAAGTTAAAACAGTATAATAAGAGGAGGAAAGGGGAAAACAACATGCAACACAAAGGAAATCCCTCATCTCCTGCCACAAGCAGATCAATGCCCAATCAGTTTCTTAACAACGGAAGACAAAAATTCCTATTCTTCTTCCTGTCCAAGTTTTAATGGTGCATATGACATTATGTGGCACAAAACTCACCCTGGAACAGCTGTCTCAGCCATGTCCCTTCCCATCTCCTTGCCCACTCCAGTGCAGTTGCTGGAGACATGAGAGCAGTATAGAAAAAGTCTTTATGTAGAGAAAACCTTGATGCTGCGCA
This sequence comes from Pseudopodoces humilis, assembly GCF_049639895.1. Classification (NCBI taxonomy): domain Eukaryota; kingdom Metazoa; phylum Chordata; class Aves; order Passeriformes; family Paridae; genus Pseudopodoces; species Pseudopodoces humilis. Next base: position 9,744,344 of record NC_142203.1, read on the forward strand.
AGCACTGCTCAGGAATAGTCAAAATAGCACTGTGTTATCAATGTTGGTTTAGTCACAATCCCAAAACACAGAACCTTGTGGTGTGTTATGAGGATAGTTAACTGTATCCCGGCTGTTACTGTTAAGTAACCGGGCAGTCTGGGGTCTTTGTAAAACCATAATAGAAAATACTGTCCTTTCTGAATGGGTGTGAAGGGATAAAAATCAAATGTATATACAAACCATAAAACTACTTTTCTCTGGCCAGGGGCATTTAATTTGTATCCAATCCCAAATGCTAACAATTTACTAGAGCTGAATTTTAACAAGTTTTTGTAATGGAATAATCTTTTTTTCCACAGACAAATGGGAGCCCTGCAGTGTTTCAATTGTCACTCTTTCAGCTCTAACTGTAGGATATGCCTCAAAATGGTAGTTGCAGCAGTAATTAAGGATTATTGTAAAATTCAGTCAGGTCTGAGGTGCCTGAATAAATGGTTATGGGATTAATATTCTGAAGCACAGAGGGCAGGCACCTCGCTGAATATTGAAATATTTTATGAAAACATAGCAAAAATTAAAAATATTACATGGGCAGCACTAATTTATCGTATGATAAATTTGATTATTTACTATAACGAGCACAGCCCTGGGAACCTAAAATTCCAGCTGCTACCCAGTGATTTGGATGTCCTATTGCACTAGTGGCTAGAAATGGACTGTCTTGTATCAGTAGGTTAATTGGGAGACACAGTGTATGCTGTCTACTGACAGAGTAGAATCTAGCAAACATTATCATCAATCAGTTTGCTGGTGAGAAATATTTAATTGTAGTTTAGAGCTAAGAAATGCATGAGCAATAGAGGGAAATTCAAAATACATAATAGTTTCTCTTTTATTCTTAAACAGACACTTACAAAACTAGATATGCTTCCAGAATATACAGATATTTTTTTAAGTGTTACATAGAGAAAACAGAATTTTTCCCTTCACATTAGGGTTGTCAGGATTTCATAGAGATCATTTATTTGACACAAGTATTGACAAATCAAAGGACCACTATAAAAATAATTAATTACAGTAATACATCAAGAACAACACATGATCAGTGTAATGCATACATCTGCATTTATAGATAAAATATCTAAATATCTATATTTAACATGTGTATACTGCAATGTCATTATCGAGAGTTACCCAGGGAATTGTTTATACTCTGATGATAACAGAACTATTGAGTGTAACTACTTCACCTTTTCATAGCCTTCTCTGAAGCTGCAGAAGAGACAAAGTGTTGGTCTTAACCCACTTAATGCTCCTAAAAATATTAGCAATGTACTCAGTAATGCTAAGTACCTTGGGATGCTCAGTGAAACCTGCCTCTGCATATATTGATTCTATGCTTGAAAAGATAGGTCTGATCTCTGAAACTTCTATGTTTCAGTTCACTAGCAACAACAAGAAAATTGTGGGAGTATTGTGAACATTATTGTGACTTTACTCTGGTATTGCAATGCTGCCATGATGACTTCATAAATATGATAGGTATGTTGATAAAAACTTATGTATTATTCTCACACTTTATTTAAAAATGTGTTATAATTTCAGATATCTTGGATTTTTTTCTCATGATGTTTAACATATATTTAACATATAAAATGTAATGCCAGCTGTTAATTCAGTAGAATATGCAGCCTTTACATTTTATGATTTTAAATCTATAATATTTGATATTATAATACATATATATTTATATTTATATATTTATATATATATATATATATATATAAAAATATAATTTATAAAATTATAATATTTGAGTTTGCCCAAACTAAAAAAATTCTAATGGTATTAAGTAAAAATTTTTCTTTCTTTGTGATGGAAAAAACCCCACAGGGAACAGTCTGGTAATTATAAAGAGATAGGATTAAGATTACTTGACCATATTTGTTGGTTGGGTTTTTTAAATCCTTAGCCCTTTCAATTTTGAGAATATCTGTGAAAGAAGAGGGAACAAAATTTATGATCTCTTGTCTTCTCAAACATTGAAATAAAATGAAATGAAATGAAATTAAATGAAATGAAGTTAAATAATACCATCAAATATATAATTTTACACTTAGTACCAAAATGTCTTCCCAAATATGAATGCAGACTTATGGAAGCTAAAAGTATAAAAGCATTCTAACAGACATAAAAAAGATGTCAATGGTGTTTTAGAGAAGAAGAACTGAAATCTTTTCCAGGCTATAGCTTTGGCACACAGCAGTGTCCTGTTGCCTAGGAAGACCACAATTCTGTTTGACAAATGTTTCTCTCAAAGTGAATTGATAATTTTTCAGTTTTTATGCACAACATTTTTACAAATCCAAGAAAAAGATGTGAAAACTAGCATCTTTCCTCCAAACCACAATCTTAACAGCTAAGTGGAAATTAGAAACTAATTATAAATTTGGTTTTGAAAAACAGAGCTGAGAAAGTCCCAAGAACATATCTAAAATTACACCATAAAAGCCTAGTGTAGGCTTACATGGTGATTACAGGACTACTAGACTGTGCTACACTTAATTTCTTTTGTGGCTCATATCATACTAGATGTGATGCTGAACAGTCAAAAATTAGGCAATTCTTTCATCACCATTACAATGTCCTTCAAGCTGAGAGGATAAGAAACATAAGAAACTCCTCCACAATGAAATTTGGAACAAGGTATCTCAGTCTTTCCTGTTCCTACCATTTCATCTGTTGTTGGATAATTATATATTTACAGCAACTATAACAAGAGCAAGCCCACACTGGAAACATTATCCTTGTTTCTGTTAAAACATAGATATTCCAATGGGGGATTTAATTGTAAGTAGCAATAAAGCAATATCTTGGGAATGGACCACTGTTATAAATGATAAAAAAAGAAATAGTATTTAAATGTCTAAAGAGAGGTTGTATACTTGAATATATTTAAAAGGCAAAATAGGAAACTGAGACCTCCTGGTTTGCAGACAAACTTTTCTAGATCTTTTTTTGCCAGAGGTTTTGCTTTCTTTAGTTAAGGATGATAAATCATTACTTAACGTCAGAAACCTCTTCCAATAAAGCAAAATGTTGTACGTCTAATAGTTTTATTTCAGATGAGTTTCACCTTTTTGACAATTTTGTCCACTGAAGCAAGGTTGACACTATACATTAGGTGAACCATTATACCTTACAACACTATGATTTACATGCTCCTGACTATTGTCCATGACCTTTTCAAAATGCAAGAATTTATTCAGTCATGGCTTTTGTGACTTAACTTTGATAACAAAATACATATTTGAAATGCTGTTCAGGCCTGAAATATCTACAAGGTAGTTCTAAAACCTCATTGGTTTTTAAAAAAATGAAATTGTTTCTACTTGTTCATTGAGTTTTGAAAAATGGAAACCTTTCAAATGCATACGTTCCTAACCAACTTCTTCCTTCACAGTGATTAGCTCCAAGATTCAGATCAGGCTGAAGCTTAATAAAAACTGAGTGTTCACCTATTGGAAAGAAGTGGTTATAACAGTGAAATTAACTTTCCTTCCTTTGCATTTGTTGTGAATTCATGTTGTAAATATTGGCTTTTCACAATTATTCTGATAAATATATATTATATGCTTTCACTATATTCTTTTCTCTCTTAGCAAGTTATAGGCTTAGATAGGAATTCTGAATGGTAAGGATGTGTTTCATCCGGACAAGGCACGACAATGGGAGGATCAAGCTGTGGAAAACAGGCTGTTATCAGCAGCAGGAAATGGAGAGCAAACTGTTATCAAAAAAACCAGTACCAGGACGTGGGCAGGGGGGAAAGATAAGCTCAGCTGCCCTCAGAAGAAGGATGAGGGGCCCAGACCCTTATCAACAACTGAGCATCTGCAGAAAAAAGGAAACCAGACTCCAAAATAATGCTGATCAGCAAGAATAATGATGACCAGCAAAAAAATTATGCTGACCAGCAGAAAATGAGACTGTGCAAGAGCATGATCCAAGAAGGCGGAACCAGGGAGGGGACATGCTTGAATATGCATTAACCCCTCACAGCAAGGATGGGATAAAAGGGGTATCCATGAGATACCAGGTGTGCTCTTGGCAGCGCGCCAAGGCACCCGGCCGTTTTAACCCTTTGCTTTATTTCTTATGTCTCCTAATTGTCTTTTATTTATATTAAATTCTTTTTATAATTTATTAAGTGAATCTCGGTTTTAAGACATTACAATCTATATTTCATGGTATAACATCTGTTGTAAGCTTCTCTCTAGCATGGAATCTAGAGTTCACAGTAAAATTCCTCTTCTGCCAAAGGTAATGTTAGCTTGATTGTGGCTTTAAGAGTGGCTTTTCTTGAGTGATATTTACAAACATGCCTGAGGTGGTATATGAATGCCTCTTCAAAAAGTGGTTGATTTAGGCAAAACTTCATGGAGTTAATCCTACAGCTTACTTTTTTATTTTCTAGTAACCCTTCCAGAAATACACAGAAAAAATTAAGTAGTGTATAATTACTTGGCTATTTTTTTTCTCATTGTGATCACACAGCTTTCATTTTTGGATAACAGGAATGTTACAAACTGAAAAGGACACATCAGTATTGAAACACACATACTGAATTACCCTTAACCTAGCCTGAAAGGCCTGTGATTTAATTTTCAAATTTTTTTTTTTCAAAAATTTTATCATTCCTGATATAATTCCAGGTAATGTTTTTTTTTTTAATAGAAGCTATTGAAAAGAAAAGGCTTTAAAGGAAATGGAATACATTTCCTGAATATAGTGCTAGCTTAAAATAGTTGCTGCATTTGTACTACTGATGACTCTATGGATAAAGAACAACATTCTTTATCCATAGAATAAGATCAGGATATATGAGCTTTCATTCAAGATTGTGTCCAAAACCATGTGTGCGACTTTATCTTCTCAATATTTGCAGTAAAATGGGATAATAATTCTAAAATTACTGCAAGGTTTCAGGATTTCTTTTATTAACTTAAGTAGGGAACTTCTAAGATTCTTGGATAAAATGTGCAGAAGTCGTTTCTTGCTTTAATTGAACTCTAGCCTCTAATACGCAATCAAGTAATTTTTGAAGTCACTTGTGAGAGTAAAGGGAAAACAGGAGAAACTCCTTTGGCTAAATATTGCCCCTTCTCCAAACACAGCACTAGCAAAACAGGACTTTTACATTTCAGAGACTCTAGATGAAAAGGGCCAGTAGTATGTCATTCATGCTTCTCTTTCAACCCATATCTTCTATGTTCAGGACTACGTGTATGTATGGAATCACAGATTCATCCATGCTTTCAGGTCAGAGCAATCAACATCTCTACAGCTTTGACTCCAAGTCAGCATAACTAATTTATAAATCAAGGATGATAAGGCAGAGGGGTCAACATCTATGTTTCTGCAATGAAAAATTCTGACGGCAGAGTTTTGTTACTTTCTTTCATTATTACACAGAAACCTAAATCCAAACTCCATTAAAGAGAGTAAAAGCTGTGCTATTATTTTCAATAACCAAGTCATCAGCCAAAATATTAATGTCTTAATAAAAAGATGTCTCAAAAAGTTTATGCCAAGTATCATATGGATTGATTAGATACTGGTTTCTGCATATTATTTACTTCGGGTTTTGATATTGTTTTTGACTAGAAACCTCACTTCAAGTAGTTGGGGGAACAAATTCCAGCAATCAGACTTTTAAGACTGCAGATATAGATGTTTTGGAGTTTGATATCTGCAATAATATTGTATTAGGAATACCAAGTTTGATCATCTGTCACAGGTCAGGAAAATGTAAAATAATGAAAAAGAATTTTGCACATTTTTGTTACTTGTTATCCATAATTAAGCTGTCTTGAAATCAACAAGCATAGCATTGCTTACTTTTGGACAGAAAACTATCTTTGCATCTGCAGCATATTTTTTAACTTCAGTGAACTGGCAAAAGTTAACTGTACTTATTCTGGACTGTAATATATGACCCTGAATTCTGTGGTTGACAATAAACATGTATAGTTTTGACCCTATAAAACTTCAAAGATTGAAGAAGAGTTTCAATTCCCTGTCTACTTGAGAAGGTTCTATAAATTTTATAGCTCTGGTGAAAAAAAAATTGTAAAGAATTGTAAAATTTTAAGAATTGTAAGATAGGAAACTTGTCAGTAGGATTATAGTTCCTTTTTCTCCACTCTCCATCAAGATTACTTATTTATGTTTCATTCAATTACATGCAACAAAGTTATACAACAGTTAGACAACTATTACTGTATTGTACATTTCTGTATTTGTATGTGGGAAACCACAAAAATCACTACACGACGGTATGCAAGTGTCTCGGTTTGAGACAAGTTCAGGAGGAAATGGGTCCTCTAAAGAAGGCAGGTTGCAGCACTCCCCCCACCCAGCCTCAGCTACGAAAGGAATTTCGTGGGGGAAAGTGAAAAAACCTGTTTACTTAAGAAGCAGAATGCACACAGGCACAGGGAAAAAAGGAGTAGCTGTTAATATTTGAACCTTCTCGCCGTGGGTAAAGCCGGTGTACTCAGAGTCCCGCTTCTTCCGGGGTCCGGAGCGGGTGCAGTGTCCCCGCGGCTCCCGGCTCGGACCCGAGCAGAGCCTAGCAGCTCCGCAAGACGGTGCCACAGTCCCGGGAAAAACCTCTCACCTCAGCTAACAAAAAGAAGCCAGCTACAACCAAAGAAATTAACTCTCTCTCCGCTACAAAGCAGAGGTGAGAAAAAAAACTGGGGGAATATCTGTGTTTGAACACACATTGCCGAAAGCGTAATTCCCTCTGCTACGCCCCTCTTCCGGATCTAGCTTAAAGTTACAGGACCCATTTCTGGGCGTAAAGCAGACGGAAGGGAATACATTATCATAAAGTGTCACTCCAAGACATTTTTTCTTTTTTTCTTTTTTTTTTTTTTTTTTTTTTTACATCATGACACATCACACACAAAAATCACTAGCTGCAGCAGCAGCTTCTCAAAAGTCAAAATGGGCTTTTTTGTGGTGACACAAACCTTACCATGAGAAGAAATTTCAGCAGGGTAAAACCAGAAAATGTAGAGGAATGGCTAGAGAGCAAAGGTCATATTCCCATGCAGCAGTTAGCTGGGAAAGAGACAATGGAGTACAGTCGGTGTGAGATGTTGCAAAGTGAGGAAGGCCTTAGTGATAACTGTTAACTGAGAACAGGATGCTGTGATCAGAAGAATGTGAATTCAGCATAGATGAGCGATCACAGGAATGTGGAATTAGGTGGAGTTGACCTTAAATGAAATATCCAATAATGAGCTTGCTTTTGCACTATGTATGAGCCTAATTACTGATGCTCTATAAGTGGTTTTAGAGTTACCAATAAATGAGACTTGCTGATCATTCATATTGAGTGCTGCATTTCTCCCGCCGAACTCATCAAGAAAACATCTAGGCAACTAAAATTTCCATGATCTGGGTGTACTGCTATGCAACTAAAGCTACTTCCCTGCCCTTGCTCCTGCAGAAGGACATAGCAGATATTTAATGACACCCTTACTCTCATGGAAAAGCCACCAATAAATAAACAAATACTAACCAATACTTACAAAGCAATCACAGTTGGATAGAAAGTCATTAATTCTTTTCTTAGTATAATTGAAGCCAGCTTTAATTTTCTTAAAGATCACGTAGAAATGTACTTGTAGACTGTGGAAGAAGCCATCACAATATGAACACTCTCAGTTCCACTGTAAGGTTTAAATGCTGTGTGAACAATACATCACCCTTCTGCCCCAAAAGGTTCAAACATCATTTTATATTACAGGAGTCAAAGCAAATAGGAATTCTGTAACTGAATTAATTTAGCAGTGATTAACAGTTCATTTGATCAAACAAAAAACTTTTCTATTTGCTAGGAAAAGGGCATGTAAAGGATAGAAAAAGTCGTTTTAGGGGGTTTCACTAAGCTTGCAAAATAGTCAGCATGTTATTAAAAACACCCATCTGAGGATGATCTTCAGTTACATTTTCATCCAAATTTGCTGTTCTGGTTTTCTTCACAGATAGTAGAGAATATTTTTGCCATAAGTGGCAGGGATTACTGACATCAAAGGCTTTGCAAAGGAAAACAAAAACATAGACCACACACAAATGGCATTGCATTTTATTTTCCCCTAGCTAAATCCATTATTTGAACAGGTGTTTTGTATCGAAATGTCAACATTAAAATATTCCGATGTATAGATTAAAAATATAAAATCTTGGTTTTCACCCTGTTTTTCCCAAAGCAGTTAATGATTTTGGCCAAATGTTATTCAGGACAAGTACTATCAACATCTGCTACCAAACTGTAATTCAATAATCCAGGACATTCATTTTAATGAGAATTGTCAGCATTGTGCAGTTATAATTCTGTCATGAAGAACACACAGACAGCACTATGAGAGCAATCGTTTATCTTTCCAAAATTCAGCTAGTTTCAAAATAAATATACATGTGTCCTTTTGGCCATCATCCAAGAGGCATAATACATTTGGGCTTTTTGTCCTACAGTTTCAAAGACAAGGATCGTCCCTTCTTCTGGCAATTCCTCTTTATTTCAATGAGTGATAAAGCTATGGATATAATACCTCACAGAAGAAAATGCATAGAGTTCATGACTGGTTTCAAGAAATTGTCAGGGTCTGATCAGGCACAAGCCAGCTAATCATGGGAGATATGAAATGTATCAAACACTTCACCAGTGAGTTCACAGGGATTCATATTTAACACAACTTTCTCAACAATTGCTTCAAATATCCCTATGTGGCACTTAAAATATTTTTATATAGGAAGCCACAGGGTAAAATTTAAGAAACAATAATGAAACAAAGCCACAAAGTGGTTTTGCATATCAAGATTTCTACAAGAAGCAAAATGCATTAGAAAGGAAAAATGAAAATAACATTCTCATTCTTTCCTCCTTCCAACCAAACTATATCAAACACTAAATTGATCAAACAGAAAGACAGAAATTATTGATTTGTGGAAATATGTATCAGAAAAAGATTTTAAGGCATAATATGAAATAAAGAAATTTTTGATCCCACATCAAACACAAACAATTACTAAATTACTAGATTATTTGAGGTACAGAAGATATGTGAATTTTTTGTGACATACAGCAGAGTGGATTAATGAGAAGATCTGGAAAGCTAAAGTAACAGACATAGTTACTTCCACTCTGTGTCTGCAGATTTTTAATATTTAACTACAAGTAACCTTTCAAAGGATATTTTATTTATATAAAAGCATATATAGTGTATATACATTGAAACAATGAATACAATTTAAATTTTAAAAAGCACAGTTGTGTGAAAAGACATTAGCAAACTTGGAATGCTTAGGGTTACTAGGAAGGAGTATCTTCCATAGGTAAACCTTGCATATGTACTTATTAAATAATTATTTAAGAAGAATATAGATGACATTTTCTAATTTCAAGAAACCCATTGAATTTCCAGTTAGATGACTACCCACCAAGGTATTTGACTGTGGCTGATCTTTTATTAACCACGTAGACAAAGGCACTGAACAGTAAAGACCAAAAAACCTGAAACAAATATTATCATTATCAAAATTTATTTAGATATATTTTCATTTTGTCTCTGAGAACAGCTGAAGATACTTTGTGAGGAAGGCAGGGAAGGGTTGTTTCTGTGGCATTTTTCCATATTCTGTATCAGGAATCTGCATCAGGCTTTAAAATGTGGGCTTATCACATGCTGAAACCTCTAGCTAGGTTGCTAGCATTTTCTATCATATTGAATGTATAATGATCACTTTCATAGGCTGGAAAAGAAATCTGCAATCATTTCAACATTTATAAGGTGAAAGTATATAAAGTGGAAAATGTGTAAAGGAATATAGTTTCAGCAAAGGGGCAATATGGTGAGGTCAAGTGCTTGCATCTACTGTGTATAACTAAGCTATAATCTGCAAACTCAAGCTTATTTCCATGACAAATACATAAAATATACTGATCAGATTGCCTCTAATTGCCATGCATTTAACTTTCAACCACTAGGATTAACTCTATACTGTCTAAAATGGAATGAATTACAAAATATCATTAGACTGTATTAATGATAAAGTGTCTCACCACAGGAACAGTAACTCTTGAAATACCCATTCCAGTAAAAAAGAAATTAGAGTTCAGTAACTCTCATAAAATTCTTATTTTTATGCACTACCCGTATTAATAACAGTACTTTAATGCATTATTAGAACAAGTTTACATTTTATTCTGCTTATTCTCAGAAAGTCTCCTGTCTGTGGCTGACTAACTGTACACAGGCAGAATACCCATGTTTAATACCTGTCACCCCTTGGTGCATGTCATAGTGAGGCACCTCTTTGCCATGCATGCTGCATGGTTTTATACAGAGCTTTCATTCCCAACAAGGGAAATAACTGAAGAAACAATAGACTAAGGATTAAGTGACAGTCTGTAGAAGCTATTGGATCAGACTGCAGGAAGAGCAATTTAATATTATTATTACTTGTCCTCAGTGAGGGAGTAAAAACAATACCCCTGACACTTTTGATATGCTTGTTCAAGTTAATTAGTGCTCTTGTGTTTAATTGAAATACAAATTATCTTTCCTCGAACTCATCATTTTTCTGGCTTGTCTCTTCAATGTTAACTTTGCTGTTTCTTGCCTTAGAAAAGATTGCTGTTAAATTCTTCCAATAGGAAAGTTAGAATTATCTGCAGATAATGCTATTTCTTTTCGTTACTAACTCATGTCACGATTACATGTATCATGTTACTGCAGCAGGTATCAAAGTGAGAAAACATTGGCAGGGATAATCTTGCCTTACTTCTATTTCTGTGAGTTTCTGACTGTTAAGGATATCTATCCCTCAGTCTCTCACTGAGGATAGATCCTATCTTTCCAGTGCCTAAATCATATGAATATAAAGGAAGATTTTTATTTCTTATTGATGCTGTATATTGATAGCGTGTGATGTATTTATTGCACAGACCCCTTTGTGTGAAGCTATGGTTTCAAAAAAGAGAAAGGAGTTGCTTTCCTCCCTTCCTACACATATACACAATTAGATAAAAAATGTGATAAAAGGTCTATGCTCTTAATGAGGTAATTACTCTCAGTAATTCCCTGTGAATTCTTAGCAGCATAAACATTATCATTAAGGCTGTTACGGAAGTGGACTGAAAGTTTAGACCTGGTACTACAGCATTTAAGTGGGGTTGCAAAATGATTTTGTGAACTAACAAGAGAGTAAAGGTACATGTAAAAGATGAAACTGTTCTTTTCTGCCACCATATGCGTAAAAAGAGCTATTTAAATATTTAGATTTTCTATGTTAAGTATTCAGTTTTCTGGTCAAAGTAGGGATTCCAGGGAGGAATCAGAAATACTCATGCAATCTTGGGTTTAATGATTTTTTACACTCTTAAATTCAGAAATGCAGTAAGGACTCACAATAAATAAATAATATTATCTTAATGAATTATTTTAATTTTTAAAAATGTAGCTTTACTTTTAGCTTAAATGAGGAATAAAGGAGGAGAGGATTCTTCTGAAATTAGGAAAGGTTTTCAGGGAGAAAAAATAGTAATTTGAACCACATTCAGAATGTAAAGAGGAGTTTTATTTATCATCATGTATATAATTTCTGTGAGACATTGACGCTTTTTGTTGTTGTTGTTGTCTTGGTTTTGTTTGTTTGGTTGTTGTTGCTATTGTTTTTCCAGTACCTTGTACCAAATTCCTGAATTCATACATCCAAGAGTACTGGGTTCTGTCACTGAGCCTGTATCAAGCCCTGTAGCCCCTCAGTAGTTCTACATAGTGGTTCTACTGGGCCAGCTTTCATTACTTTTTGGTATACTTTTGAAAGCTTCATGAGAAAAGACCTGTAAAGTAAAATGCTCGCTCTTCTTATACTGTCACTACCCACATCACATTTCCTGCTGCTAGATTTCTGTGTAACTTGTGCCCATGAATGCATACTCCCTTGTCATGGAAGTATAAAAAAAAAAAAAGGAACAGGGTGAAACTAAATGCAAGTATAGAGTTTTAATTAATTCTGAAAAGTTTTTTATTGGTCTCCATGCTGTTATGGCAAGAATAAGTTATTTTGCTGGTAATTCAAAACACAATCTCTCAGTATCTTTCTCAGAGTATTAGAAGACTATAAATAGCTGGGATCAGTTGGTAGGGGATCAAGAGCTCCATGTCAGTGTTTAAGGAAGAAATGTGCTTGGGGCAATGTAAAAGAAGATGTTCATGGGTAATTTAAAGTCAGAGAGAAAAAAGTATATTATGAAGAGCTTGATATGGTAACAGGCTGACTTATTTTGTGGGAATTATCATTGGTCATCCTAACAACCTACCAGATTATTTTAAATAGTGACAACTGAGTAATTTAAATGTTATTTTTAGCTAATACCTAAAATAATAATATTTTTAATAATATAATAATAGCTATTATATAATAATATCTATTCAAAAGATACATATTGCTGATGCTTTCCATCATCACAAGTTCAACAAAACCACACTTATTTCCAGGAGGAAGCCCACAGCTTGATGAAGCATCATAAGAACTATGACACTAACACAGATCATCTGTGTTAATTAACTGAAAATTAGTCAGTTAATTCAATTAATTAATTCAGTTAATTTAATACAACTGGAAATTGTCTTTGAAATACTCTGAAATGGATCAAAACAGAAGACAGCTGTAGGTATAAATATTTTGATTCAATCACGCTGTTTGCTGTCTTTCCACCACCAGTAGGATTCAGGATGGTTCTAGTTCCCAGTATCTCAGCAATGCAGGTGTAGCAGCTGAAACTAGAGCAGACATGTAGGTGGGACAGAGGTGGCAACACACCTGGGATTAAAAAAGCATGCTGTCATGCATATGTGGTGATGTTCTATTTTTCTACTTCTTGCAAAAAATTATGAAAGATGAAAAGCAGTGATTTTGTCTGGTGTTTCAAATGGGTCCAAGATGACAAGTCTCTGTGTTAGTGTAACTTTTATGGCTTGGAAGAGTTATGAAACCTGCAAGGAACACCACTGTAGTACAGTTTAGTATTACTAAAGGTTTTCCAAAAGGTAATAAAAGTGTCTCTATTAAGCTGCATACAATAGTATATAAATCAGTATCTAAACCTAGGTCCATTTTTTGCCCCAAGACTGCTCATCTTCCAGGAGCTAAGCAAGGTTTGCTTTCCTTTTTCACTTAGTGTTTGTACAGAGCCAATTGCATGATTTCCTTTCACAAGCTGCTTTGCAAAGACTTTTGAAAAGGGGTATATGAAAAGTAGGGGGGCACTGAATGAAGTTGATTATTTATAATGGTAAGAGTCATGTAATTAAGTCCATTAGAATCTCTTTACTATCCCTTAGTGTGAATGTTGGAAGAAAACTACACAATGCATAAGGAACAATGAACTGTAATAAAAGCTTGTTTTCAGAAATTATTATGTAGCCTTTAGAATAAATAGCGACTATTTCTTTCCTAATCATTAAAATATAATCTGCTTTATTAAAGACATAAAGATAGGATGTTTGTTCTATGCACCACAAACCTTGATTATATGAAAAGGTCAATATTTATTAAAAATAACATAAACTGAAATTAATAACAAAAGGAGATTACAAAATATTTATATTTGCACAAGCTGGTTTATTTCTGAAAGCAGTATGTGTGAGGGAAAGAAAGCATTTTAAAGGCCTTACGAGTGAATATTCAGAAATATATAAAACTGTTACGAGAATATATAATTTTTGTTATGATCACAAAACTCCAAACAATAGACAACACTAATAAAAGTCCTTTGTGAGTAGCTTAATAAAATCTATGCATTGCTTGTAACTGTGTCTTGGAAAAACAGCCTTGAGAAGAGAGTAAAAATTCATACAGCTAATCTGCCACTCTCCAATTGATGTTCTTTCTCATTTGGCTCTTTGTTAATTTTGTAAAGCTGTGGTGGAAGTAAGAATATCTGACAAAAATTAAAGCTGCCTAATTCTACTTGGAAATAAAGTTCTGAATAAATGATACTTTCAGTTTCTGAATTCTGAACATTTTCAGACAGTAATTTTATTTTTTAAGTATTATTTTAAAATACAGACCTACTTTCAAACTTTTAGAACCAGATTGCAAGTATTTCTCTTGGGTTTATATCATAAGACTGATGTCATATGGACCCATCTTCAACACATAATATTTTGCAGTTTTGATGAAGTACTGGGAAAGTCTTTCTTTTTAGTATTTACAGTCACCCTCATAATCCTGCTCCTCTAAAATGAAAACAGAGTGGCTTGGAAATACATATCTCATTTAGAACAAATTGCTCATTTTCCAGTGAGATATGGGTATCAAGAAAATCCAACTCTTCCAGTGTAAGAGTGTAAGTCTTTGTAGTCTTACTGACTATTGCATTCTTCTGCAAAATTATTCCAGGAAATTTCAAAATGTGGGTGATTGTGTCTAATGATTTATAATAATTGAATAATAAGAAAATAATGTATTTTAACAGCACTGTTCCTTTTTTTTTTTTTTTTGTATTCTGCTATATTAGTTGGTATCCTTTATACGAGCAGACTGTATATTCAGCTGACACCATGATTTTTCAATATTTCAGGTCATTCCATCCAAAATTAAATTATTCAGATGGGTAAGATGAGTCCATTTCCAGGGATTCTTAGTCTGTCTTCTTGCAAAGAGTGTAGAAAAGAATTACAGAAATTACTTGTGGGTTAGGAAAAGCATTATAGCAAAAATCTTTAATGACTTAATAAACTAAGTTTGGAAATATATTTAGCAAACAGAAGACTGGGATATGATATAAAACTGCAATGTCTTCAAAGGTTAAAGATCTTAGATGCTTAAAAATATGGTATTTTTGAGAACTAGTGGCTAGGTATCAGATGCATCCATATCAGAAAAAAAAACACAGATCCTTTTTAGAAACTAGGGTCATGAACCTCTGGAAGATCTTAACAGAGGAAGTCAATGGTTGGTTGTTTCTAGACTTCAGTTTTCCAACTAAGTGTACCTACTTGGAAAGAATTTTTAGTCTTCTTATATGTTTAATAAAATCCAAACCACCATTTCTCACAGTCTTTATTTCTGGTAGTTTTTTTTCCTGATGTTTTCCTTTCCCTTTGTGATTTTTTTACATTTCTGTTCCATCTGAATTATCAGTCCCTTCTTCCCTCCCCTGACCCCTACCCACAATTTGTTTCTTTAACAGCTTTATTGTTTGCTTTAAAATATATATTTGGTCAAACTCATCCCCGTTTTTTGACTACAGCATTGAAAACTCATATTATTATATTTTTCTTTCTGTACCTGCCTCCATATACATTGACAAATAATTTCTTTCCCTGATTGTGAAATCAAGGAAGACCATTAAGACTTCCTTCTTGGAAAAATTACTTTTTCTTGGAAATTCAAAATATTTCACCCAGTTTCCACACACTGCACTGTATTCACATCTTCACTTCAGCAAAGTCTTATCAAATTACCTCATAAATTCCTAAGCTGACAGCAGAAAATATGACCCAGTGTAGGAAAAGTCCTTATGAAAGGCTGTTATCTTTCCACATGCTAACGTAAGACATATAGGAAACCAATAAATAAAAGATGATTATCACAAGAAACCTCCATTCTTTCTCCACATAACTCCTGTTCTGGTTCCATGTTAATGCTTGCTTCTCTATTTATCTCCACACCAAGAAGTACTTCTCACAAGCTTCACTGCAATTGATGTAAAGCTTGTTTTCTCTTTCCAAAGGTATCCTGTTTTTTTTAATACCAAGTCCTTTTCAAATTCTTTAACTAGAATGACAAGTTAAATGGCTATACTGATACATACGCTTTAGAATTTGAAACTCTGGATCACTATACTATTTTCCATTATTAAAAACTGTAAAAAAATCCCTGGATAAGTATGTGCTTATAAGCCATTAAAGCTTGAAAGTGATTCAATATGTAGGTATGAAAGATTTGGATTAAATATTCTGTATCTTTTTCAGTTGTGAAAATTTTCAGATATACTATGTCCCTTGTATCCAGTATCCTCACACTGGTTTTGATTTGACCTTTCAGTACCAGAGAACTAAGAAACATTAAAAGATGGTCCACAATGCCATCCTTTATCAAAGCCAAAGATTTATAACCTCAAACTTTTCATGCACAACATTGCCTTTATTACATTAGTTAATAGACTGAGGTACATTTCAAATCCCATGGTAAATGTTACTGAAAATGTCAGGCTAAATGATATATTACTGCCTTTTGGCTCTAGATTATATAAATAATGTACTGAATTGTTGTTTGATACCTATAAAGAATAAGCAGTTGTTTCAATGATTTCACAGCTTACAGAGTCTTCTAGCAGTGCAGACTAAATGTTGAATAAAACAGTGATTTTGAAAATAGATTTGAGACATTTGGTATCTGTTTTAAAAAAGAGGAAAATTCTTCTCTGCTCAATATGAATTGAGATATACCAATGCCGTGCTCAGAAAAAAAAATCTTACACAGTGGAAAATAACAGTATGTCCTGAGAAAGGTGAGGGATAGATCTGGAGTAGTTATATTAACCATTTTATATAAGCCACTAGGAAGCAATAGTTAAAATTTCAGCTACTATATATAGAGGAAAATAAACAAGACAAGCTCTCTAGGGATAATGAAAACAAAATTTATTTTTTTTTTAGTGTAGATAGATAGATACATATGTATGAATATATGTATAGACAAAATGAGCTATTTTAATGTATATTTGTGATGCAATTTGTGGGGCTAAGAACTGTTTTAGAAGTGATATTCTGCTGGGGAGAAACATCCAGAGAAATGTTGATAAAGAAAATAATGCTTAACTTAGAAGCTAAAATGAACCAGCTTCTTAGTTTAAGGACTGGGATTCTCACCTGCTTTAATATTTCACCGATGCATGATGTAATCAGAGCATTTTCTGTGATCTAGGGATTAAAGCAACTGTGTTGCTTGTTTAAACTCGTTTTTTTTTAAAGGGTTAATGCCTCTACTTCAACTGTTCTTGCATATTGATTAAGACTGATTTTTCCTTATTTGTTAAAATCTCTTTGGTCCACCATATTTTTAAAGAATAAGCAGGTTTTAACAAGGTACTTGAGAAAAAATTGGTAATGGTCAGAGCAGAGAGAGATGATTCAAGTCTAAACCCAAGTTCAGGGAATGATGTGCATTGCTAACCAAAATTTTACTGCAATAGAAGTAGAAAAGGGAACAGACCTTTTTTATATCCTTTGAATGTTCTCTGGATGACTTCTGTCAAAGATAATCTTTGTTCTCTGACTTACCTAGCTCTCCTAACCTCTTATTAAACAACTGCTAGAACTGGACTATTAGCTGGTACAAAATAATTTGTTACTTTAGATGATTATATGGTATAAGAACCTCCCCCTCTACAGTCTGAACCATCACAAGGACTAATCTTTTGAAGTAGTCCTTTTGAAAGGGGAAAGACAGCAGTGTTATTGAACATGAATATATAAAACAATTCTGTGTGACTTTCATTTTACATCTATTTCTGGCAGTATTTCCCACCTTCACCTTTCCCTTGATAGCTATTGCAGAGGAAAACAAAGCCAGAGTAGAACATTAATGTTAAAGGCTCTCTGGAAGAGACAGACTTTAAAGAGTATTGTATCAGTGAGGCTGCAGGGTTTACCCCAAAGTTTAGGATCTTCAGCAGGATTATCATCAATGTACTTGCTTGATCAATAGAGATAGTTTTTCTCCACCTCTTTTGAAAGGGAAGAAAATGCTTAACATTTGTTATTTTTTCCCATATATTTTTATAACCTTACTATATATGCATCTCCTAGTTCACAGTTCATCTCAATAACACATTTCTAGATGCTCCTTCTATTCAGTCCCTCCCCTCTGATTGCTCTGATCTAGGTTTTTTTTAATTTCTAAATTGAGAACTTTATCTACTGTGGGATATCATTAGAGTTAAAAATTGCAACATTTGTGTTGCTACCTTCATGATAGCTAAAATGTTATTTTTTTATATGTCAAAGTACATATCTATAAATGCCAATTTTGGTGAATTTCTGAAAGAAAACATATCAATGTTGAACTAAAATAAACCACCATGACCTTACAAACTCACATTCTTTTGCACTTTCCTCAGGTGAGTCGCTTGATGTCATGAAAGCTTTACATCTGAGAAGAGAAGGTTAATGGTCAACCCTCTGGAGCATTCATTAAATAAAAGAGTGGTTAAAGGCAGAAGATAAGATTTGATGGAATCATCACAAAAACAGAGCAATATCATGCATGCATTTCTGTCTATGATATAATTTGCTTTAAAATTTTTTCAGGTGCCAGCTAACATTTTGTCAATGAAGCCAGATGCTGATGAATCAAAGTTTTGAGTTCAGCTCACAATATTAATCCATTGTGAGGAATTATTTATATGCTGTCATTTAGTTTGTGAAGTATAACAAAACTCCATATGGCATGCACTATAAATAATAATGCATAGACAACTTAGACTATACAAGTTTGTTTTGCTCATCTAATAGATTTTTTAGAAGGTTAAATGTATGCCAGTTGCACTAAATATCTAATGAGGTCTTCCTTTTGTAGGCAAATTCCTCTGACTGAAATACTTCAGATCCCTTACTTCTGAGTGAAAAATCTGAGCAACAGAGACCTCAAATTTAGTATAATTTTTTTATTATTTATTTATTTATTTATTTATTGTGCACAGGCTGGACTATTTAATATTTTTAAGGAAGGCCTAGCATAACATGAAATAGTCTCTTCTGTAGGGGCCAAGCTCTGTAGGGAAACCTCTGAGTCTGTATATTTGTCTCTCCATAAGAGCCAAGGACACCTGGACCAGGATACATGAAAGCAGTTAAATCATGTTTTTCCAGACTGATTTCTAAAGCAAAGATAAGTCCAGTCTGGCTATGCTACTTTGGAATGATTCCAGGAAGGACCAAAAATAATTTCAGAAGACATTTCAAAGCCTGATGATAAGAACAGTTTAGGTACAGAGGTCCACTGCATTGCAGATCCTGACTTTTCCTAATCTGCAAAGTATATATAATTGTCCTTCTTTTCCATCCACTATGAGAATCCTTCATACTTGTCTATAGTCAAAAGCAATTTTGTGGAACTACAAGGGAAGGTGGGGGAAGGCATATTGAAAGGGGGGAGGGGGAAGGAGACGCCTTTTGGATATGCCTGATGGCCAAAGAAAATAAACAAATGCAATTTAACCAAAGCAACAAGTTATAGTTAGCTAGCTAAAGACAAAGAGCTCAGGAGAAGAAATATTGATAGCGTAAATATCCTAAACTTGTGCCACCTTCTTTGCAAACAGAGAAAATGACAAGAAATTGATGAGATATTAATGACTCAGTGAAAATTGTTTGAAAAATTTCAAATTTTCTTTATCTATTTATCTATTAAGCATTTCCTTTCCTACAGGAAACCCTCCAAATAAACCTGTTTATTGAATTATATAACAGCATTATAAATGCAGTACAATAGTTGCTGATGAAAACACATCACAGCAAAAAAAAAGCCTTGCCCAAACTGACAATTTCAGAATAAAACTTAAACCAGGAGGAAAACAAAAACACCACAAAAGCTAAAAAACAAAAGGTGGACATTATTATCAAATGCTCCCAAATTCTATGTGTAGAAAGTGTA
This sequence comes from Pseudopodoces humilis, assembly GCF_049639895.1. Lineage (NCBI taxonomy): Eukaryota > Metazoa > Chordata > Aves > Passeriformes > Paridae > Pseudopodoces > Pseudopodoces humilis. The sequence continues at coordinate 9,764,072 of NC_142203.1, forward strand.
ATTTAAATAAATGCTAATTTAAAACTGAAAATACTTATGTAAAGTGTTTTCCCTTAAATGGAAATATCCATGCAGTTTATTAATTTCACAATTCCAGATAAATTACTTGCTTAAAAATTTAATCAGTTTAAAATTTACTGTGACAGTTTGGAATATTAAACTGACTACTACATAACTCGCCACATTAATAAACAGTAATACATAGATTGCAAAATTCTGCAGGTTTAGCAATACTCTAAAACCTATGTGATTCTGTAAGGTAGAATTCTTGCTTTTTTACTTTAATTTACGTGTTAATTTTAGACACATATGTTAATATTTTTTTTTTTTTTCCTGTAAGACCATGCGCATCAAGACCAAGCTACCCAACCCACCTGAGCGACCTGTGCTGGTGGTCTGTCATCCTTACAATGGAAAGGAGCTTTATGACATTCAAATGGAAACTCCTGCATTTCAGTTTGTCCCCATTTCCTCTAGTCCTGCCACTGGACACAGCTGAAAATGGAGCAGTACTGGGACTGTTTGTATCAGACTTTCAAAGTTACTGTTGCATTCTCTGCGGAGAGCTGCGGGAAGTTCTTTGAAAACAGATGGTCTAGGAGGAAATTAAGTCAAACGAGACAGTACTGTATCTGAGAACCATTTATTGGTAATAGAGGGAATTGCCCTACTAAAAAGGGCTAGAAAATGCAGAGCAGGAGGAAGAAAAGTGGAAAAGGAGAACAGGGGAGAGAGAAAGAGGGCGGGCGGGCAGCGGGAAGGAGCGGGCGCTACCAGCAGCAGCCGGGCAGTGCGGTCGCGGTCCGAGTGTCGCGGTGAGCGCTGCTCCCGCTGCGGAGCCCTCGCAGCTCTCGGAGAGGCTCCACGGGCAGCGCTCCCGGGCCGCGGGCAGCCGGACACGGGCCCGGAGCGGCGCTCGCTCGGCGGGCCCGGAACACCGCACGGCGCCGCGCTGCCGTCCCGACGGCTGGCCGGCTCGGCCGGGCGGGGCCGGAGGCGGGCGGGAATGCAGGAATGGAGCGGTCAGGGCGTCAGGCGGGGAGGCGGCCCAGGCGGCGGGGGGGACGGGCGAGGAGAAGGGCAGGCCCCGGGCCGCAGGGGGGGCGGGGGGTCAGTCGGTGTCCGGCCGAACGCCCGGCGGGAGCGGGGCGAGGACGTGAGGGACAGCGAGGGCCGAGGGGGGAAAAAGGCCATAAAGCTGGCTGGAGCTGGGGCAAAAAGGACAAAAACAGGCTAGGGGCAGGGCGAGAAGCAGACAGCTGGCTAGAGGCAGACCAAAAAGGCCCAGAGGTGTGACTCAGTTGCTTTTCTATGCCCTGGCTCCTCCCAAGGCCTGCCTGTGGACAGGAGAGCGCTGGCCCAGTCCAACCTTCCACCGCAGCCCATGGGTGCAGACCTTTTTCCATCAGGCTGGAGAGCCCCTCCGGAGGGTTCAGTGTCTGCTGCCGCCTGCCTGGCCCGGCTGAGACATGAATGGGCTGCTGGGCAAAGGCTCCCCAGGGACAAGGCTTTCCTCCACCTTCTCCTGCTGCCTCCTGAAGTGGCACATGTGCATCCCCTCCCTCACAGGCCTTGGACAATCAGTGTTGAGACAGAATCAAAATTAAATTGGCTCCTCATAGTTATATAAACAATAAGATGCTTGGAAAAGTGCATCACCTCTTATGCTTATCCATACTTAGAGTCATAATTGAATTACAGAAACTAGTCCCACAGGGCAAGAAAGCCCTTAGATCAATGCAACATAAAATTGTTTAGAAATGAACCTCATAAAACCCCAAAGAATTTAGGAAGACTAGAAAGACTTGAAGACTTCCTGTTACAAAGAGGACCAGAGGTCAGTCAGCACAGTAAGATGACTTATGTAGAGATGTACCCAATTCAGAACAAATTGCTTGACATTAGCTGTTTATTCAAAAGGAGAACACTTCCTGTGGTACTAGCATGAGGTGCTAGTTGCCTAGTAACTAGCCCCACTCATAGCCTGAAAGGCAGTTTCAGGAGTCTGATTTCATAAGATATCTGGATAATTGTTTCACATGTGAATGAGATACCAAGAGTTATTTTGGAAGATATCAAATGAATAAACCTGCATAAAAAGCCAAATAAAATTAAATTAGAGACATTTAATTATTTTTCAGATGTATTAAACAGTGTTGTGACTGGTGACTTCACAGTGACTATCGCCACTTCTGGATGTCACGCCCTAAGAACTGTTCCAATTGCTTACATCAAGGCATCTCTCAGATTTAAAATACAAGTGTTGGACCTTGGTTACCCTGGCACATGGCCATTACAGACTCATAGCTGTTTCAATTCACTACTAAGAAACAAAATTCAATCTAAATCCCCACCTACATTGTTTACCTGAAGTTATCTAATAAAACCAGATAATGCAGAGTTCAGGTCAGAGCATGTATGAAAAACAAACAAAATCATTTTATGGTAACAAAGCCATCATGTCACGTGTAAGAATTTGATTTCTAAGTTCATTTGAACATGAAGTAAGCTCAACCCATTTCCAGTTGCAGAGAAGTCCTCTAGGGTGCAAAAAAGGTAGATCGCTCTTCAGCTCTTTGTTTGACACGGAGCCACTTCACAGAAAGACAGGTGTAGCCCTAGTGCTAAAAGAGAACAGGCTGGAGTGTGAGCTAGAGTGGCAAGTGTGAGCTAGGGTGGCAAATAAGTCCCCACTCATCTACTCACTAAATCATTCACTCTGTCTCAGCATGATGGGGGAGAAACAGGAAGGGCAAACGTTGGAGAACTTGTGAATCAAGGGCTTAACGCTTAATAAATAAAAGGGAAAAAACCTGAACCCTCAAGTGATGCAAAAGCACTCACCACCAGCACACTGACTCCCAATCAGTCCCCAGGCAACAGTTATTTTGCAAAAACTTCCACTCCAGTTTCATTGCTGAGCAAGACCTGAATACAGAATATCTCAATACAATATATTTGGCTAGCTTAGGTCAGCTGTCCTGGTTGTGTAATCTCCCAGGCTCACACTCAGGCTACTCGCTGGTGGGGCCACAGTGAGATACAGAGATGTTGTCCAAGCACTGATCAGCAGTAGTTAGAACATCGGTGTATTACCAATATTGTTTTGGTGTTGTGATCCAAAACAATGTGCTGCAGGCTGCTACGAAGAAAATTTTTTACATCCCAAGCACACCCATTCTCTATGAATGAATGTCTACAAACTTCTTGGAGATCTCACTCAGGGCTATAGTCATGCTTCCAGTGTCATTCATCAGTTCCTGTAATACAAGGCTGAGAACACAGGTGACATGTGTCCTGTCCTGCAAAGATATTCCTATGGACAGGCTTTTGACTCAGGAGCTGCTCTATAAACTTCTGAAAGTGTGGGAAATAATAATAAGGATCCTTTTCACTTCTGTTCACTGAAAAGCAGTCTGGGAAGGGTTCAGCTGCAGGCAGGAGAGTTGGTTGATGGCTGGCTGCTGCATGAGGCAGTGACAGGTTGGGGAGACACGTATGAACAGACTGCAGTCTTTGAGTGTTTCTTTCAGTTACGTTCATTAAAGTTGGGTTAAGTTTAGAGTACAGAAAGACTCAGTTTGTTACAATAAACCATCTTCTTCTGAGCAACAAGGAGGTCCATGTGTCTTTGTTCCCCATTGCTACAAATATATTTCTTAGAGCTTTGATGAAAAACAAACAAACAAAACAACAACAAAAACCCCAAACAGACAAACCAAACCAAAACAACAGACAAACAAACAGGCTTCTGAAATTTGAGAATTTATATGAGTGTTTTGTTGATGTGTTCCAGGGCTGTAAGATCATGTCCAGAGAAGCTACAGTTACCAGTGACCAACATAGGACTCCAATGAGATGGGCTTCTGCTCAGGAAACCATTTATTCAACACAGGAGCAAGCTCAGCTTAGGTCCAGAGACAGAGAGCCCCGAACAGAGGCAGGGTGCTGGCTTTAATGGGACAGAACCAGGGTGGAGTTCAAGGTCAGGGTCTAATAGGAAAAAGCAAGGTTTGAGCCCCAATCAGAACTCCCTGGGCTGCCATCCCAGGAGGCTCTGGGGTGGGCCAATTCTTCTTGGGCTCACAGGGCCCCTTCCCCGAGGGAGAGGGATGGAATCCACTCTTCCTGGGCTTTAAAGCCACGCCTCTCACTTTAACAATGAGATCTGAATGCTTATCTGAAACTAAATCTTTGCCTCCCTGTGCAGGGGCCACCTCACATTTTATATGTCAAACTTAAAATTAGGGACCTAAATACCAATTATCTCATGCAGTGCTGTGGTGCATTCTGATGGTGCATGCTATTCCTTTCTTCATTAAAAATGTATCTGGCAAGGAAAAAAAAGCCCAATTCAAAAGTATCATCTTTTCTTCTGAATGTTAAGAACTTCCTAACATTTTCTTCATTAAGGGCAAAGCAGTAGAATTCTACATTGTATTTCTAACAGTGCCGCTGTTTTCCAGACAACAAGAGTAGAGTGCATCTCAGTGTAGGCACAACGTGTTGCTGCCCATTTTGAAGTAAATGTCCGCAAATTTTGAAGATGCAAAGTGAAAAGCTGAGCTGTAATTTTTTGTCTAGGCTAGCAATTCAACTTCCCAAGGAAAAGATATTGATTTGCGTACTGCAAGTCAGCGTTTTTTAAAAGCAACATTTTAAAAAAAAAGTCTTTGATCATCTTTGCACATTAAAAGAAATATTCATACATAGCAAACTTTTCTGGTTTACCCTACTTAAGAAAGTATAGGTCCCTTCCAACTCAGCATATTCTATAAAATTCTATATATTTATATAAATATATATATCTATATATATAAATAGAAATTATTATATATTAAATATATTGAATATTACTATAAATAATATATATATATATATAAATTCTATATAATTTTATGAAATTATTTTGTTAGTTTTCTACCAAAGAAAAGTAAATATCTCATTGACTTTCTGGTGCAAAGCATACAAAGTCTAACAGAATAAATTTGTTTTTACTTTGAGTTTATAATTTTCTAAAACAATTAATTCTTCTGGTGTTTGCCAGACCTCTACACTGAAAGAAGACATGATGTCTCTGATTTCTAGAAAATCAATGCAGCAGCACGATATTTCTTTTCACAGTACCAAAATGAGATGGGAATACAACAGTCTCATGGTACTACAGATTCTTGTAATAAACCTTGCTCATTCTTCGGTATCTACTAATTTTAAATTGCTATTTACTATAATGTAACATCTCCCCCCAAAAAGAAAAAGGAAGGCAAATGACATCACAAAGTGCTTACTTTAACTGACCTCTTTTGGAAAACTGCTGCAGTAGCAATGGCCACATGAGAACCAGCATTCCTGTAGGAGAATGCTGGAGTGGTCTATATCAATTACATATGCACCTCAGAGCCACAAGTGATTTGTGTCTGGCCATTCTTTTTACCTTCTTAACTGAATCTGAAACTTGAGTAGTCTGTTTCTATGTTCCTCCATAAAAAAAATAGTGTGTCATTCATATACAGGCTAACCACCTCCCCACCAAAAAAAGTTATAGAACCACTCAAAAGAGCAAAACCCATTATTACCTAGATTATACAGCAGCTCCATGATGGGGGGGAAAAAAAAAGTCTAAAAAGCCCATATCTTACCGGTAAAACATAGGGAAAAATGGCAATAAATGAGGATATTTAACATTTTCTTCAGCATCAGAATTTACTTAATATTTGCTTATTAGAAAAGTTTTGAGTATGTACTAGATGCTTCTCTGAAATATTCAGTGTTTTGAAACACACCAATAGGTACTGTGCATTATAGTGCATTCTTCACAACTTCTTTTAACACAAAACCTAATCAAAACCACCCAAGTTTCATTCATCTCACTGAACAACAGGACTAGTGACTTTCTAAAGATCTTGCAAACTTTAATACCTCCTTGTGTTCCTCTAGTCTGAACTGTACTCATAAGTAGTGGGCAGGTCACAATTTTCTTTGCTTTCTTTATCCCTACAATAGTATGAACAATAGTTTTGGGGAAAGTTTTTGTAAAGAAATATTCTATTGTCTTACTCTCACCTCACATACAGGATTTGAAACAAAACACATTCCATGAGACATAGTTGCTAAGAGATCGTAGGGCTATCAAGCAAGTCTTTGACTTGGATTTCAGAGGAACAGAGCACCTGTGATCATTTTTGTTCTAATGTCAGACTGGATTAACACCCATCAACACCTTGGAATGGGATGTGCAAGAATGCTACTTTGTTTCCTTGGCTGAGAATATTATTTCCCACAATCCTTCTTGCAATGTGGATTTTTTAAATCACCACAAGAAAAAAAAAAAAATATTATCTGCAACAGTGTAATTTGACCCAAGAGGCAAAAAGACATAGTAAAATAGATTGGCAAAAACTTAATTTTTCTAGAGGTATCACTCTGTTCTAAATGTCAAGTGAAATCACTCTAAATATCTATATGGATTTTTTCATGAGGGGAGGAACAATTTTCTGTTTCACTTTTTTCTGACTTCAACAAGTATTTTAGAATAACTGGATTTTTTTTTCAGTATCTGCCCATTCATTTCATCAACAAGCTGGTAAACATAGGCACTTCACATAATTCTAATGAGCCTGTAGTGTCTTTAGACATGCAGATCATAAACACATGTGTACATGTATTGAGAGGAATTCCAAAAAGGCAGAAACTGAGTTTATGTTATAAACTTTTATGTTGTAAACTTCTACGTTGTAAAGTTTTTCTGTAAATATTTTAAACAATAAAATATTTTAAACATTTAAATATTTTAAACAATTTGTAAAAGATAAAAGCTAAAATAATGTGAAGAAGAGTTATCTGCCCTTGAGGCATTATGCAGACCTCGATAAGGAGGTATAAAATCTCATTAACATTCATGACCACATGCTCTAGTATGGACATAAGATTTTTATCTAATGTCATCTTATACCTTGAAGATTTAGAATATAAAACCATTTAACCTTACTGAATACAATTGAACTTACTTACAATGCTTAGTTGCCTACAAAGCAGTTTGTCAATATAATATTCCTCAACGAAGAGTATTTCAACTTAACCAGTATATGCTATTTCTCCTCTGTTTTAAATATGTTCTTAATTTCACTTAGTGAATACAAGAATATTGATTTTCTTATGCATGTGATAGATCTCTTTGCCTTTTTCAAAATTCAAAATTTTCTCTGTGTAACTTGGTACAGTTATTCTAGGACATTCTCCCATACACATATACAGTTTTTTTTAAGTTTTTATCTTATTATCAGACTTTTATTATTATTATTATTTTATCTTATTATTAGACTTCTTTTGAATCATCGATAGAACTTCAAGTGGCTTAATTTAATCATCCTTAAGTTGTCTGTCCAGTTTTAAACTAGTTAGCAGTGAAGACAGATGAGTCATCCTCCAGGATTGTCAAAGTCAGTTACTTAAATAAACAGAGTAAACTCCTTTCTGAAGATAATTGTCTGTTCTTTCACAAATTTTGTCAAGAACCCAAAGGAGTCTTGACACACAAACCACACACTCAGACATTAGATGAATAAAACAGAACATCTCTTCTAATTTGTGACTGTAAAACAGTGAAATATGACAAGTAAGATTTTAGTGTTAGAACATAATGTTATAAATGAAATTAGAATTTTGACAACTAGGTCCCTTGGGTTAATGGCAGTTTAATTAAAAATTAATACAATTCAGTAAATTGAATAGTAATTTGGTATAAAAAAATACAGTTTAGTAAAAGAATATAATTTAGAAAAAAATTTACAATTTATATATATAAATCTGCTAGTAATTAAGTATGGTTAAAGCATAAGCAAAACCGACCGGGGTGCAGGGAGGGCTTGTTACCCCACCTCACGTATGAAACCGACTGGGGTATGCAGGGGGTTCCCCACCCTGCCTCATGTACAAAACAAAGCACTTCAAGCTAACCTTACATATGCTTACATGTATGCTTATACATATTCATGAATGTTTCCCATAAGTTCCTCCTAGTTCTGATTTTTCTGACTTTACCTCACTATTCTTCACAGTGCATGCTTCACTTGTTGTTAGGAGGTCTTCAGTCTTCTTTTGGTGGTCTTTTGGCAAAGGCTTCTCCTCTTCCTCGTTGTCCTTTGGATAACCTTACAGGTTTGTGCGTGCGTACAAAGCGTTGTGTTACGTGAGTCTACTCATTAGTCTGATATTTACTGATTTTTAGGCCCAATGCCTAAAGTGGTTCTAAATTTGACCATCTCAAGGCTGTTTTTGGCTTGAGACATCACTTACCTTCCAATCTACATCCTGTACCTCAGTTTTAACATGTACCATCTGTAATGGGGTGCATCTGCCTCGTAAGACTGATTCTTTAGGTTGTTTCTAATAATCACTTTAATAACAGTTACCATTTAGTTAGCACAAATCAATTCCATTTATTACAATAACAAAGATTTATGCAAGGATGTTTATCTTCATAATACTCTCTTCCCCTCTTAATGTCACAATATCATCATAGTCTGTCTCAAAACTTCTCTAAAATTAAAACATCAACTTTCCAGAGGTCATCTCAATAATTTCCATTTCTTTTCAGTCCAGAGCCTCAGCTTGAGCAAAAGAAGGCAAGTTGTTGCCGCTGAAGATGAATAGATCACATGGACACAGGTCAAGGTGTGGTGAAAAGAAGAGAGCGTTTATTTTTCCTCCCAGGATTTATAGGCTTGTGACCATGGCCAGGGATTGGATGGTCAGGATAACACTTTCCCACTGTGCTGGCCATGAGAGATGCCCATCAGAAGACGTGTAACAGAAAGAATGTACACATATCTATGTTTACAGTTACTGTCCTGGGAAAGTAGTTAGAAAACTATGTTAGCAAGCTCAGAAGCCGAGTTTTCAGGGCGACAGCAAGTACAAAGAACAGTGTGGTCAAGGGCAAGGGCTCATGTTGTCAAGGACATGATAGGACAGAATCTGGATGAACTGCTCACCTGAAAATCTACTGTATGCATGAGAATGATTATGGACATGTCAGCTAGTTCATTTGCCAAATTCTACATTCTGAAGCAGTGTGATCCTTCTCCTGAGTGGAAATGGTCCAAAGAATTCCAACTACTTTCTGTGGTTCTTTGTTCATTATTATATAGACTTGATCCACTTAAAATACTCATTTCATTTTTCTGCACAACTATCTTCCAAGGTGCTAGGGTTTCAGTTCTCATTTTGTTGCTACGAGACAGGAACGACTGGATACTTAACAGAGACAAAGCTGTCAGAGCTCAGGGGACGGGTGCAGCTGGCTACTCTTCATTTGGGTTGCTCCTGGAGGGCAGAGATACCGCAAGATTTGGGTGGGAAAATGGGGTTGTGTGCAGCCCCTAACTCTCTTTTGCACTCAGCAGGGAGAGAGGCTGCTGTCATTATGAGGAGAATTCATCACCACTGCAGGGTTCCGTCTCCTGCTGCCTTTCTCCTACCGTGAGCGGAGCTGTGCTCCTAAGAGTGACCTTTGTACCTGGCCCTTATTAACACCTTCCTCAGAGGGACTTTTCACCATCTGCTCAGGTGCCTCAGGGGACAGCCCCGGGATCCCGGCCTTGTGTTTCCCTGCCCTCCTGGCAGCTGGATCGACGCTTCTCCGCCCCCGCCGCTTCTCCGGCGCTGCTGCGAGCCTTCGCCCGCTGCAGCCGCAGCCCTGCCGGCCGAGCCTCCGCTGCTTCCCGCTACAGCTGCACAGCCTCGCACGCATCTCATCCACCGCCCTGGGGTTCCTGCTCGTTCGTGCCCTTCCAGCTCGGCGCTCCAGAGAGTCCTGCCGGGCAGCGGGCCCGGCTGCCCCAGGGTTCGTGCAGCAAAGCCTCCCTGCCAGCCCTTCCCGGCAGGGCCGGGCCGCCATCACCGCCTGCTCCCCGCGCCCGCGGCACAGCTCCCCCTGCCGGCGCGGCGTAATTCCCGCCCCCTGGCGGCCGTGCCCGGAAGTGCAGCGAGGGGAGCGCGCGGGCGGCCGGGCAGGGGCTCTGGGGCCGGGCTCTGGGCCTGGGCCCTGCAGAGCCGCTCTTGTGTTTGCCTGCCTGTGCACACCTGCAAAGAAATGATAGTGCTGTTGTTATAAATGAAATTAAAATTTAGACAACTAGGTCTATTGAGTTATTAGCAATTCAATAACAAGAAAAACATTGATACAATTTAGTGAATTGAATACAAGAATACAATTCAGTAAAAGAATACAATGTAATGAATTGAATACAATTTGGCATAAAAGAAATACAATTTAGTACAATAGCACAATTTAGTGAATATATTCATATATATATATATATATAGTCTGCCAGTGATTTAATATAATTAAATCATAAGCAAAACCAACCAGGATACGGAGAGGACTTCTCACCCCACCTCACCTATAAAACAAAGCAATTCAAACTAAACTTATACACTATATGCTTATACATATTCATTAATGTTTCCTGTAAATTTCCTCCTACTTCCAATTTTAAAATTTTACGTCACTATTCTTCACACAGCATGCCTCACTTGTTGATAGGGGGTCTTCAGTCTTCTTTTGGTGGTCTTTTGGACAAAGGCTTACACTCATCCTCATTGTCCTCTGGGTGGCCTTACAGGCTGTGCATGCGTACTAAGCGTTGTGTTTGTAAGTTGTGTTGTGTTTTGTAAGTAAGCATTGTGTTCCACTAATTAGTCCTACATTTTATAATTTTCATGCCCTATGCCTAAAGTTGTTCCAGTTTTATCTATCTCAAGGTCAATTTCGTCTTGGGACATTACTTATCTCAAAACTACATTCTATATCTTATTTTTGACATGTAACATCTGTGAAGAGATCCATCTGCTTTGTAACACTGATTCTCTTGATTGCTTCTAATAATAACTTTCCAAATAGTTACAATTTAGTTAGCACAAATCATTTCCATTTATCACACTATTGTCATAACCCTGCCTGAAAACCCTTAATTTCAAATTTATAGTAATTTGGAGGGAGGTGGGTTACATTTTCCATTTCAAGAGAGGCTCCTGCCTTCCTTAGCAGACACCTGTCTTTCACACCAAGACACAAGGTGAATCAGTCCAGATGGATAATAGATCCAGACTTACTACTGCCCTGCACTTCCTAAAACTTTTAATTCCAAGTAGCTTTTGATCTGTACAAGACTGCTACACAAAGTTTTATTCTAAGTCTCCCATACTTCTCAGAATTAACTCAGAGATGAAATTCAGAGGAAGCGAGTCTCTTTTATTGAACCTTTGCGTGAGCTTGAAACTTCAGGCAGCATATCTATTTCCAGTCACATATATATGTATGATTATTTAATTTCTAGTGTGGTTTTAAAATAAGCTTTCAAATACCAAGGGCAGTGGTACTCTTTAGATTTGACATATGAAAGAGAAAATATTTTCTAAATCACTGTCCAAAAAATTCACTAATCAATGAGGTCTCTCAGAGGTCTTATCTTACATATATATCCCATGTAGAATCTTCAACCCTGCTTTATTTTTCTTAGTCTGCCTGCCAAACAGCAGTCCTTTCTTCTAATGGCCCACAGCATTCTTTAGAGAAAAGATTTACAGTATTTTGCCTATTCATCTGTCATGGTCCGGTCGACCCAGCTGTCAACTCGCTGTCAGTCCCTGCCTGACCAACTCCCACATTCATCTGACTGTTTCTTCTGAAGTTTAAAATGCGTTAAAAAATTCCTCAATTTTTTGCTAAGAAAGTGGGTTTCTTCACTGTTCCTCATTAGTTTAAAAACCAAACTCAGTTTTGCCTTTCTCTAATGTCTGAAATATCAGTAACATGCAAACATCAAATTTTTTTTAATGCATAGAAATATGATAGCAGCTTCCTCCATTAGTGGGATCTTCAGATTAACTGCTTAGCAAGATTAAAATTTTAGGTGACTTTTTCAAGTAGCAAAATGGAATTACAGTAGCAGACCAACCACGTAACTGTTCTGAAAATGTTTTAATTATTCGTATTAATTTAATAAGAAAGTAGATTGTTTTCCAAGTCAGAATTCTTAACTTGAACGTGTTCTTGTCTGTAAGCAAGTTCTACAAACCTAACTAGAAGCAAAGATAAAATCATAGCTAGTGGAAATAACAAAAATCACTTTGAAATCCGTTGCAAGCAGGCATCAGCTGCGAAGAGGGCACCCAAGAAGCACAATGCAGTTGCCATTTATCCAGTTCCATGGAAAGTTGGCTATATTAGATTAAGAAGCTAATAGCATTTAATAGGGTTATTAATTTGCTCCAAAGTGCCTAGAGTAGACCCTGTTAACATCCAGCTGATATAGGGAAATCAGGACCTACAAGAGACTAATAACTTCAAACGGCACAACAATTTACAGAAGTAAATAGAACTCAATGAACTTAGAAAAACTGAGTAAATACCTTTAAAGATGAGAACAATACTAGATCTATTATTACAGACTGCATTGTTTGCTAATTCTGAAGCCCGTGTGAATGCCAGTTTATTAGCAACAGCAGCAACACCATCACATACTTCTATCATCTCTGATTTGATTGTAAGTTCTTTTCTGTCACACAGAGTGCTGTTACAGTAAGACACTGTACACAACACTGGATGCTTATCCTTTAGCAACAGAACGTTTTAGCCAGTAGCATTACTAAGAACACTAGAAATTTGCTGAAAATCACCTTAAGCCCTGAAAACCAAAGCTAAATAATGAAACTGTATATGGAGTATTAAATGGTGAGTGAAAATAATGCAGTGGATTCAATTTATCCTTTCCAATATTTATTCTCCAGTTAGGCTAAATACAACTCTAATAAAAAGTGCAAGTGCAAATAAAGAGTAGCATTTCAAATTTTGCAGGTTGCTTGACTTTGAAAAACTCCTTATGATTATATACTTAAAAATTTCTGCTTGATAGCACTGAAAGCCTGAGACTTCTGAAATATTTTAAGGAAGAATTTCAGCACAAAATGCCAAAGTGAATTAGTGTCCTTAAAATTCACAGAATCATACAGAATGGATAATGTTGAAAGGGACCACAAGTGAGTCATATGGTCCAACCTCTCACTATTATTAGAGACTTAAAAAAGTTTTAATTTGGTGTCAAGAAATCCTTCCGTCAGAATCTGGCCTGTGATGCAGAGCTCTAAAAATTGCAGTGGTTCATGTAAGGATATGTGGAAGGAGAGTGGCTGGTCCTTTAGGGGTAAGTGGTCAAGGGCCTTTTCAATTGAAAAAAAATCAGAAAAGAGGAAGTCATAAACAACAGCACAGACACAAACCTTTCAGTCCAATGACAGGGGAGAAAGGAAAACAAACCTTGTCAATCACACTAACTGGTAAGGGTATGTGGAATGTCTTTCTACAATTTTATGACCTCTGGGCTCTGCAGCAGTCTTCTCACATCACTCTGGACGACTTTTTATTTCAGATGAAAAGAGCTATTTCCCTTGCTTCCATCTTTTGCTTATTTACTCAACTGAAAATATATTACATATGCTTTGTATTAGGAACTGCTTTTTCCAGTCTTTATCTTGCACAGACAGAGAGATAGAGAATTGTGGCATTTTTAAAGTGTATCGTCACAGGTCTAGCAGTTGATTGACTGAAGTTTCAAATAATAGAGTATCACCTGTTGAGAAGTACAGATGACAAGAACATTGCTTGTAATCTTTCATATTTCCCTTCTGCTGATGTGTTCATATTCTGTTCATACACATTATACTGTGTGTTCCTGCAGCCCATAGATGTTTATAACATCGAGCAATGCATTTACAATCAATTATCAAAAGGTTGATTAATTGAAAAATAAAGTCAGTGAAGAAGACAAATAGCAAATTATTTTTGCATACAGCTGTGGAGAATAACCATTGCTCCTGGGAAAGATCTTCTTTACTCTCTTCCTGGCCTACCATCTCATACTGCAGGTTACCTCATCCTTTCAGGGCAGCAGTGGGTACTAAGAATTCGGTATGGCAGAAACACTCTAATTGTGCTAAGATCACACTAACAAATATGAAGATACATACATAGATCCTCACTGGAATGCCTGGGTGCACTGGTGGTTAAGCACTCTATTTTAAAAACAGAGAAATGGATTCCTCTGCAGAAGTCCTGCTTCTGTTATACATCAGTTCTTATCCACTGCACTGAATTCCCAGATGAGCTTCAGACAAGAGGAGATACTTGCCTGTGGGGGAATGAAGCAGTCTACTAAGGACATGCACACAGCAGTGAATTGAAAAAGTTTAGGATATTAAATGTTGTAAATGAAGAGACAGTCTATGAAGTACAGCACAATAAATGGACAAAAAGTCACAAGAACACTAAGGAAGGAACAAAAAGTCAAGGGAAATTATAAAATTATTCAAAATTTTCTTTCACTGATCCTACAAGGAAGTATGGAATTATATGGCTATAAATACTTGGAAACAGTAATGCTAAGTATTTTCTAGCCAGAAGATTAGATAGCAAAATGTTCTGATTGCCTTAGAACCCTTAGAAGGGCTGGCAAGACAATCTGTCTAGGCTTGAGATGAAAGCTGATTATTAAAATTATTAAGACTATTTTGTCTATGACAAAATAAATATGACAGACTAAAGTGTAATATTTAAATTTTCTTTTTGTTTATGCCCTGAAAGTTTTTTTTTTTAAAGTAAAGCAAACCTAACAAACAAGAAACCAACAAACAAACCCAACAGCCTTTCTCTGGGAATACTGTATGCCAAAAATCTTTCTAAATACCTCAGTTGCTTTTAGTTTTGTTAAGGTATTGTGTAGCATGGCCACTAAAACCTCTGATAACAATAGAAGTGTTGCAGCATTTTAACACTAAGATCATTATTCACAAGTTTGAATAATGAAGTGTGTAAGTAGAAAACATCAAATTCTGATTTGTAACCAGAGGATTCTGACTGTAAATGTTAAAATTTTTGCAAAATGAATTTTGTTGTTATTGGACTATATTAGCAATACCAGATTACAAGTAAAGTTACAGATGCTTAAACTGCTCTCCTAAACAAAACACAGAACTATCTTGCTTTCAGCAGTTTTACTGTGTGATTTGTAAAGTATAAATAAACACATTTATTTCTCCACCACTAGTGCTAATCTATATAAATTCATTCAAAATATTAGTGGATACAGAACATGTACAGCATTTTAAAAATAGTCAATAAAATAAATGCAGGAAAATGCTGTAAGTCATGGTTCCTTTATGAAACAAATGTTCTATAGCATCCAAACTAAGCCATAAAATGGTACTATCACTAAAAGTGATGTGTTTATCAAAAGTACACTTCTAAAATTTAGCATTGAAATAAAATGTGTTTGCTGGGAAACATGTATGCACAAACTTAAATGTTGGTTTACTAAGTAGGAGCAAAGAAAAAAGATGCATGTATATTTGGTTTCTAACATGAAGCAAGTGGAATTGATCAACACAGTATTTCTGACTCAGATTTTTTATATTCCATGCTAAATGTAAAATCATTTGCTTTGTGTCTGTTGCATATTTACATTAAATTATATCAATGCTATTTAAGAGCATGAAAAATCCAAGCAATAATTGATCTCAAGTAAAAATATAGAAATAAAATAAGGGAATGTTAGAATCCTCTAGCTATTCAGTTTTGAGTAGATTTTACAGAGACAGACAAATAAAACATAAAATGCAGGTTATTATTATTTCTTTTATAATCTGTATTACTAGCTAACTTTTTGCTTATTGTTTCCATGCTTTATCCACATTGATGCTTTTACACAAAAGTTTGTTGGAGATTTTTATGCAAGGTCACTTCTAAAAGATGGTGAACACAAAACAGTAAAGCAGTGCTGTTGGAGCTTTCATTTTATTTATGTGCACACTCACTGGCAAAAGCCACTAGCACAGTGCTAACAACCTAACATATTGCATTAAGATTCACAAGTGGAACTGAACTAAAGTATACACTTTCTTTTTCCTTTAAAGATGATTGGGAAAAAAACCCACAATGACCAAAATCCCCAATTCAATTCCCCAAAAAAACCCCAACACCAAACAAACAAAAAACCCCTACCAACACCACATCCCTTTAAATTTACAAAAACACTTGAAAGACTTTTTCTGTGTATTAGACATCAAAGCTATCCTGGCTAGCCCAGTACCAAAACTGTTGAGATTATTCTTGGTAGTTTGATGGGAAAAGAGCACATAATAACTATGGCACTTGTAAAGACAAAAAAGGATTTATCATTTTGGAGTGATTGTATGATCATTTAAAGAATTATCAGTTGTTCAGATTTAATGTTCCAATTATAGAAGTATTGAGCACCTTTCCAAATTTATTCTCCTGCACCACAGAAAATCTTCATATGCACCCTGGTATTTTCAGCACCAAAACACCATGGGAGAGATCTCATATTGCCAGAGGATATCCTTTTTTTTTTTTTTCTTTTTACTCTTTTGGGTTTCTATCTAGCAATCATATTTTGTATATTTCCCCTAGCTTCCTGTAAGGGAAGATGAATGTATAACTCATATTTCTTTCAGCAGAAGAATATATTTCAGATATTTTGTTTGTTTGTTTGTTTCTTTTCTTGTTTGTTTGTTTCTGGACAAGTATAAATTTTGAATAGTGCTCATTCATTCTTTATATGGCATAGGAGGGATCTACTGATTAGACAGAACTAAGCTGAAGACTCATGCATTGTACAGGCTTCGATGAACAAGCAGGCATATATATGCAGTACAATTTTTGAGTAAAACAGCCTCTCTAGGACCTGGGGAGGGGAGTTCATTATTTTCTCCCAGCTGATGGGTTATTTTCAAAACTGAGAATCCCTGTGTCATGAAAGTAAAATAATATCAAGTATCTGCTATCCAAAACTTCCAAAAAAGCAGGGGAAAAAATTTCACGTTCATTCTCACAGTATTAGTTTATTATTATAAACTAGAATTTATATTGGTTTCCAATCATGTAAAATATCACAGAAATGCAAAAATTAATGATCCTCATTCTTGAAATCCTATTTTAAAAAATCCCTAAATGACTAGTTGTCAGCTTTTAATAAATACAACCTTTGGTAAGAAATCAAGTTAAATAACTACCCTTCCCACCTCAGTTGTCATGTTGTTCCTAGCCTTATCTTCTTCATCTTTATCTGCTATTGAATTGTAATCTTTTTGCAGCATTGAGAATATCTTTGTAGGTACTTATATAGTGCCAGGAGGAATAAATTACTGTTTAAAAATTAATCTCCAGGAAAAATCGGCTACCAATAAAGACATCAAACTTGAAGTTGCCATGAAGAATTAGTGAAACATAGCACACAGAGCATTCAGCATGACATTTCTTCTTACAGGTCTGATGTACCACTGTTCCACTGCTGACAGAATTCTCTGTGGCTATGAATTATGACATGCATTGATATACAGACATAAATACTTTGCTTAGAAATACACATAAAGTGTTATTTTCTCACAGTGATAAAAATTAGATGCTCCTATCAGCTAACTGCTAAAATTGGCAACATAGTTATCATATAATAAAATTGTTTTTTAACATTTCAACATACAATTACTTTCATTTTCAGTGGGGCTGTTCTAAATGTATCTCTGGTTCAGAATGTCAGATTATATTTAGAATCAAACTGAACACAGTTGAAGGAAACTTTGGTTGTCTAAAATATTACAGATGTATCTATCAAAATCTCTTCTACCTTCTGCCTTCTACACTTAGATTAAATAGCATGGAGGAGATGGAAGGGAGGGATGAGAAAAAGGAACAACATAAAATAAGCTAATCTGCCATCAAAACAGAAGTAACAATAAGGAGATACCTATAAATAAAGGTGGTTGAGAGTCAAGAATGTGCCTCTTGTCAAATTTTGATGTAGACTGTAGGGGCATCGTGTTTGACTGCAGGAAATTTGAAGCACATAATTACATTTTCAGTTAGTTAAGCTATTTAAACTACTGTTTGCCATTTACTAAATGTTCATGCACACATAAACAAGGTCTCTTTCTGTAGTATGCATCAGACAAACAAGTGTGCTTTTGAGAGCATTACAGCTTAATAAAAAATTCTGCAATTTCAGAATGTTTATAAACCCGTCTCTGTCTGCTAGTATGCAGTGTTATGAACAGAAGCTTGCATCCCCAGTGTGTTTAGGAGGAGACCTTAGGATGACCAATACCGCAGTACAAAAACCTTACTTGAAATTTCTAGAAAACATGGGATTATTAGCCCCATAATCCCATATTTTTTTATAGTTTCAAAAGTGTTCTTTCTTTACATAAAAATATCCCATTAAAAATCAATAAATATTAAGACAATATATTAACCTTCCAGTGATATCTTTATAATAAATCAGAGCCCTATTGCTAAAAGTTTGCTTTTTTCTTGTCATACTGGGCAAAAAGAAAACCGTTTATAATCAGAGTTTGCAGTTGACATAACAGTTGTGCTAACTGATAAGAACGTATTACAACAGTTTCATTCCTCTATTAAAAAAAAAAAAAAAAAAGAAGTCAGTTTTACCAAGCCTGATAAAAATTCTGACCGTGAACCATATCCCATGATCTTGCAATAGACAGTTAATGAGTTTGAACTGGGTTAAGATCAGTCAACTTTGGAGGAGAAAAGAGACTTTAAAAATATATAAAGGATATGCTACTGGATTTGTTTCTTTTAAAAAGAATGTTTTAAATCTATTTCTACTTCATCATTTCACATTAATATAATAGTAGTATTATTTGATCCCAGGGCTTAAAATAGCTCCATTATATTTAAAGTATTATTCATATATGATTATTTCAGATTCTCTGTAAGAAGACTGGAGCTGAATATTACTGGTTTTAACCAACAAAAGTACTTGATAAGCATAATTCATATTTTGGCTGTACATAAAACTGAAAAAACTATGCCTAAAGAAAGAAACTTCTGACTCACTGAAATGTTTTGACCATCAAATTGTTTTTAGTATTGTAGCCTAAAATTTTCATTCTCACATAAACTAAAACAATAATCTGCAAAAAGAAGAGGGCGAAGTTTCCTGAGTCATTCTAATGCTTTTGTTTTATAGTGCTGAGTCAAATATGTCTGTAAAGTGCCAGAGGAACTGACAATAGTAAAGTTAATAAAGTATTTTTACTGCAATAATTTCTGATTTTATACAGCATATAAACTCAACAAGTTGACCAGAGAGAGAGGGACAGAGATATTTAAGTAAGAAAGAGGCAACTAGTTAAAGAACACAATGGAAGTGCAAGTGAAAGAACAATTTGGTTATCAAACCTGTGTTTCAAAGATTTTTCTTCCACCTTTTGTGTTTGTACAAGCCTAATGCTTTAGTCACATCTTCATTGCACATAAAATGTATAATGACAGTAACAAAGGAAATAATAGAAGGAAAAGAAAATAGGATTCAAGGTTGATCTCATTCCTTCCTATCCATTGTCACACAATAAAGCAACTTACAACTGGAAATCAAACAACAGTATTTCAAAATAACTGAGACAGTGAATTAGGACTGAAATGGTCCTCTTATCATCAATGATTTGTAGATGCCAACAAAAGAAAATCTCTTAAATTTTACCAAGTTATTTATTTTTATTTTTATAATGGTAGTTCTTAATTGTGCTTTTTGTTTTATTTCCATTCTATTTCTTTGTTTTCAATTTTAGTATCAAATACTCATCTTACATTTTGCCAGTGTAACGGTCTGATGTAGTCCTGTCACACATGGATCTTTGTAAGCATGACTATACTGATTCCTGACCACGTACGTAGAATAAAGACACTCTAATACTGATCACCCACACTGTGTTCCACATTTCCTCATCTTGTTTTTGTCTGTTACTGGCAGTATTCACTGGCTCAATATCCACACATCATTCAAGAAACGTGAGAACTGTCTGTAGTGGGAGTATGAACCTGACTGCACCACTGCTATCTATCACTGCTGTTACTTGAATGCATGTACGTGATTTGTCTCTCTAGATCACATGCACTATTTGGGGTCCAGAGATATTTAACACTAGTTGCTGGTATTACAGATGCATCTTCAGTGCAAGAAGAATATCAGCATAGACCCAGATCAAGAGATCTAGCTATTGGTATGCTCTCCTGTTTATCATGACTTGTGGATCAAGAAGCTGAAAATTTAATTTTAAGAACCTCAGATTCAGGATGCATTTTAGCATTTTTCCTGACATGCTTCAAGTGCAATTCTGGCTCTCAGCAAAACCAAATTCCCGAGGCAGTGAAGAGACTTTACTAGAGGCAGATTTCTGTTCCACACAGCCAGCAGTGAAGGCAGTCCAAGAAGCTTATATCATTAGGCATGAAGGCCCAATTAAAAACAGAGAAGCATTCAAGGAAGAGGATGAAATGGCCATTTGACAGTACTTGAATAGCAGAGAGGCAAAAATTTAAATTATTTAAAAATGTAGATAGTCATCTTGAAGACCATGGTAGTCCTAATGATAAAATTGTTTATTCATTCAAAAATATCTGCTTAGTCACTCTTCTACTACAAAAAGGAAGTGGCTTCAGTGACATTTGAACCAAAAGGAGCCGGTATGGATCATTCTCAGAAAAATAATGATCTGAAGGAATCTGCTCCTGTACTGATTACCTAATTCAGATACTGATTTAAAAGTACTATAGACAGATGAGATAATGAGATGAAACCTGAGGACTCAAACATCTTAGAAAAATATTAAACTGAAAAGCAACCAGTGTTCTTGATCAGGGACCAGATAAACAGGTAACAACCTTACATGCCTAAATAATAGAAAAGTCCATTGGGCATTTAGCAGAAACCAATTATCTAGCATCTTATTTGAAATGCCAGTGCAGTTCCCCTATGCTTATGTTGATAGTGTGAGTACTATTCTCACGTTTGTGGAATTCACCACAAAATTACTAAAACATGAGAACAAAAACAAAGTGTACATGAGATACAGTTAAGTATTTTTGTACTCAGATCCAGTGGCTGGAGTTACTTGTGACTCCCCTTTTCACATGTATAAAGTGACAAGTTCTTTGCTTGTAAATTTAAGAGAACTATCATAGACAACTAATTCATCAGTCAGCTTAAGTATGTGCTAGAAATTGGCTTCTTCAAGCTAACCTGTCCTGAGAACACTTAGGATGCTCATCACATCCATCTGGCATAATTGAATGTGGGAAAGTAGTGTTCAACAACTAAAAAAATACACAGAATTTACTGAAGAAGGATCCTGAATTCCCACTGCTGCATTCCCCTAAGGCTTAGTTTTGTATATCTCCTGGGATATTTAAAATACTTGTGTCATGCTTGACTCCAAGCCACTTTTTTGAAAACTCTTTAATAATCAAAATTCATTTCCTAAGTCAATATGCTTTTCACATAACTTGTTATATTTTGATACATGTAAATATCCATTTTATAATAACAAAAATTGGAACATCAGAGAAAAAAATACATTGTACTTATTTAATAATTTGAGTTTAAATGGAAAGAAACAGCTATGACAATAGAATCAAGCACCTATCTTTGAGAGTCTGATAAAGTTTCATGTAATAATTATCACAAAGGTGCTATTTTCAAGCCTTTTAAAATGGTCTTCTGTAATAAAAGAAATACAAAAATATTTTAGTCTAATTTAGTAGAGTACCGAAAAAGGCTGCCAAATAGCTTATTTATGCATATAACCACACTGCTTCATACCATGAGATATCAAAATTTACAAAAGTTAATTATTAAATCTTTATCCACATTCCTTAATATCTTCAATGAAACTTATAAAACTATTGTTTTGCTATGAGAAAGAGGTCTCTATAGTCTCTTCAAACTATCGGAGTTTACAAAAAGATAAATTCCAGATCTCTTCTTTGTCATCAGCTGGATGTTATAATGTGAGATTTTATGCATAAGTTTTAAAGTAAAACACACCACAATGTTCGGAAAAATGTTGAGAAATATAATGATACTGAAACTGTTAGTGTTCAGGAACACACGTAATCACGAATGGTTATATGAAGGTGCTTTATTTAAAGAGCTCTGGGTGTCAGGGGTACACATACCCAAATCTGACCCGACTTGGTTTTGAGTTGAACGTGTTTTTATACTCTATCGTTATGCAACTTACATATTAATTATTAAACTTACATTGTTCTATTGTATGCATGGTTTTTACCCAAGCATGGATTTCTCGTGATCCCCCCTAGCCCCCTAACATTGTTCCTCATGTCCTTTAAACTATAATTATATCTAATCACATCTAACAATTGTATCATTTATCATATACTGACTACACAGGTGCAGCTTGACCTGATCTTTAGCAAGCACAAGGCCTAACATTTCTCAGCGCCTACTTTTCCCAGGGCTTTCCAAACCTAACTTTCTTTCTAAGTCTCTGAATTTTCTAAGATTTTAGAACCTTTTACTATCAAAACCTTAAAAATATGCTTGCAAATTTGAAAAGGTGCAATGACTATGGAATGGTATCACACATGACATCAAAAAGTTCTCTCATCTTTTGTGAATTATTTGTACATTTCATTTGCAAAAAGGGTTTTTATTTTTCCAATTGGTTCCCTCAGAAATTTATTGAGAAAATAACCATGTCAGACCAAGATATAGGATAATTATAAAATCAGGTAGGTGGATAAAGCTATCTGAATATAAAGTATCAAAGATGTGTATAAAATATTTTCATATTCTGCTGTACAAGAATAATGATGTTGAAAAAAGATGGTCTTAGGTTCCAGGAACATAATTATTAGCATATTGAAAATTCAGGATTGTTTTGTTTGGTTTTGATTTTGATTTTAGGAGGTCCAACACTGTATAGAATGTTTCTTCTTCTTTCCTTTTTCTTTTATTTTCTTTTTTTTTCCCCTTTCCTTTTATCTCGTAGCCTACAATATGGCCATGATGACAGTCTCCAGTTACTGAAGCAGTAATTTCATACAGGAAATACATGCAGAGCATTAGATGATCCTTTCTTACAGATTTTTGATTTTCAGAAGCATCATTTCCCTTGATTCACCTATCTACATCATCATATAAGACAGTCTTAGAAGTGAAAGTCACTAAGAACAAAAGCAGGTTTTTCCTAGATCTGTAATGATGGAACTAGTTTTAGCTCCAGCAAGTTATTGAATCTGTAAAATGAAGAGTTTGAAAAGTTATTTGAGATCTCAGATAAAAGGCTATTTATGAAAGCATTCAGTTGTTTCTAGTCTCTCTCTTTTGGTAACCATACCTGAATTCTAAAAATTCCTAAACAACCAGAATTCTAAGGATAATCATCCTGATTCTTTCATTGCTGCCACTCAAGAAATGAAGCTGAGCTTTTATTCAGAGGGGTGGGGATGGAAATTCTTTTGTAATGGGTGATCTACTTGAACATCAATAGTAATTTTTTCATTTATATGATATGAATGCAAACTCGTAGGTCACAGGAACTGTAAAAGCTTTATTAGAATATCAATATGGAAATAAAAACAGAAGGTAAAGATAAGCTTTGTTGATTCCACTTCTGTCAGTAGGGATTAAATGACTAATCACTAGTGGATTGTGCACAGAGTAAAACAATTGACACTTAGAAGCTTGATAAAAAGATAAATGTTATTGCACTGCTCCCTCATCCTCAAAAATATTTATTATACCAGAGGAAGTAGTCAATAATGAGCCACCCAACAATTTTACCCTTTTAAACCAAATCAAAGGATTGATTTCTTTGGGATCAAAATAAATGCTTTAAATTTGTCTGAATTAGATAAGAGGAAAAAATGAAAATTTCTGTTTCATCAAGTACCTGAAGATGAACTATCAGATTAATACTCTGTGCAGCGTTAATTACAAAAGCAATCTATAAGACAGTGACTCAAATATTACAGCTAAAATTTGAAGCTTAGAGATACAAACTCCAAAGATACACAACCCCCCAGAAAACATGACAAAGAAATCACATAAAATAACAATATTTTCTGCCAGCTGCAGGCTCCCATGAAGGTTTAAATTGTCCAGCTTGATTTTAACTACTGTAGTACATATTGGCTGCTCTAGTGAGCATGTAATTATAGCTCTCTGCTATGTCTTAGAGTATAAAAAAAGTGATTGTTAAAATGTAACAGCAGTAATATTTAGTCTGCATCTCTGTGCTTATACTGTGACTTCAAATTAAAAACTAATCCTCTGAGAACCTCCATGTTTAGAAAATACTGAGGGAGTTCTTACTGTTTATGTACTCTCTCTAAGCTAAAACTAATAGATTAGAACAATTCTTCTGTTATCTTTGTTATTTTAACACATAATTCTTCAGCTGAAGAATTTTCAAGGAAAATCTACATAAGAGATTAGCATTAGCTATTGCATTTTGTCTATATAGATAGACTTAAATGCCATCCCTTTATCTATGAACTACATTTTCCTTACGGTTTTCCTTATGATTCCACGGTTTTAAAAAATTGTGCATGGTGCATCGGTGCATTTATGCATTCGTAGAGACAGTTTTTAAGAGGGAGAAGGGAATTGCTTGCATGACTGTAAAGATGGCTAGGAGAGGCTGAATAAAGAATGATGACAAAAGAATGTGTTCAAATATTTAATGTGTTAAAAAGGGAATTGTATTAAGTTCAGTGTCTAACTAGTTATTATGAAATTACTAGTTGTCTGCTTTTCTTTAAGTTGTCTGCTTCCTTATCTGAGAACCCCCTTCGTTATAAATTATTATGTTATGATACAGTAGTGCTTTTTATTTGTTTGTTTATTTATTGTAGTTTTGGTTTTTCCTCTTTTTTTTATTGTAGTTTTGTTTTTTCCTCTTTTTTTTTTTTTTTAAATAGACTTGATTCTACTATTGACACTTTAAAAAATGCATATGAATAATCTTAGCTACACTTCTATGATCTAAATTTAGGATGATCGCAAATTTAGTTTGGTAATAATGGAAGCAAGACTTTTGCTAGTGAAGAAAATGGCAAGACAGTTGATTAATTAGAGCTTTTAAGAAATGAGAAACAGCATCTGCCAGAAAACTGGCCCAACATGTCTTACAATAATAGGAGACATTGTAAACAGAAGCAAGAGTAGAAATAAACAAGTTTCTCATCACTGAAAATGTTTTGGAAATGTTCTGAGAATTCTTCGCTTGGAGGACTCACAGAATGGATGAGGAAAAGTTACCTAGACTTTTGGCAGTGTGAGCAGACTGCTGGGCATACAAACTAATAACCAAATTATCAGCAAACTAATCAGCTGAACTATGATCTGTACTGGTGGAATTTATGACTAGCAATCAACATTCCCAGGGAAAATAAAGTCAGACATTGTGATCAAAGAATTATGGAATCATTAAGATTGGAAAAGACCTCCAAGATCATCAAGTCTGACTTTGGTCAAAATCCACCACGTCAACTGAACCATAGCATAAGTGCTATGTCCAGTCCAGTGACACTCCATATGCAGAGAAAAGAGACATTTTAAGCCTAATATATCATGTATATCACACACAGGAAGGATGCGGATATTATATAGAGCATTAAAACAGAAACAAGAAAAACCAAACCAAAGCCAACCAAAATCCCCACCAAACATACAAAATAATAATAATTAAATGTATATTCTAGCATGCCTGTCAGGATTGTCCAGAGCACAGTGCTTTTCTAAAGTTTTTCTTATTTCTGCTCCACAGTAGCAGGTAAAAAGATGAAGATATTCTTATAATAGAAAGTATCCCTGGCTTATCCCTGGGTGATCAGTTGCTTTATTCAAAATACATGAAAATAAAATAAGCAAAAACTACCCAATTCTTCACTAAATTATTGAATGGTACATTTAACCAAAAGTCTTTTACAGTAAATGAATGTTTTTAATTATTTAAGTTTATTTCGTTACTAGAGGTTTTTCAAGAAGACATAACACTAGGTTATTTGCTTATTTAGAGCTCCTTTTAGCTGTTCAAATGTTTGGCATGTGAATCTTTTCTTCTGCACTGTCAAATGAATTAGACAAAACTAATCTATAAAATTTGTAATAACTCTGGGTAAAAAAAAGAAAACAAAGAAAAAAAACATAACCAAGAAAAATTGATGTATATTATTATTAGTCATTCTGATTTGGTGTTTAGGTGATAAAAGGTGTTTAAAGTTATAAAAATTGCTGATATTTTACTAGCCTTCACAACATCTTCAACAAATGTGCTCATGAATATATCAGTTTTGGTTCTTCTGTGGATATGTAACATAGTTAAGTAGGAACACAGAATTCTACTGCTTATGAGAGTATACAAGATGCATTTTGAAAATCAGCTTCAATCCATGCATACAGCACACAGATAATAATGTTCTTCTATATTATCCATCCACAAAAGTTGCACAGCTATGTGCTTTCTTACACAGAGTTTGATTTTTTCACTTACTTTCCCACTAACACTAACTTTTCCACTTTAACTAACTCTAAGCTTTTGGAGCCCTGAGACAAAATTTTATGAACACTCAAAAGTGCTATGAAGAGAGAGGTATATTTGGTTTTTTTAATAAAGGTTAATGTTTTCCTTGCCTAGAATTGCACCTCAGTGAAAGCCAACAGATCATATTAAAAGGAGAAGTTTTAGTCCTTAACAACTTGCCTGGTTGTATTATTCTAATATGAAATATTCTAGGTATAATTATTATTGTGTCTGTTCAGCTATATATACACACGTCTCTCTTCCCAAAAACATAAGCACATGTGTGTACACATATGCCAGAGTTTTACATTATTTGCAATACATCTCCTGTATATAGGTAATTGTCCAAAGATACCCTCAGGCATTCAGCTGAATGAAAGGAAGTCAGCTAGTGAAAGATTTACAATATAGGAAGGTAGTAAGTGCTGTCTTTATGAAGGGACTCATGAACAAGCACTTTTTTTTTTTTCCCCACAAAATGCTAGCCACTGGTACACTGAGGGCTTCACTGTATATATTTTCATTTTCTCTTGTGAAATTGTCATATTTATGACTGCTCCACTGTTCTTTTAACAGTTCAGCTTTTTCTCTTCAGCACATTGAAATACATGCACTACATAGGATGTCAGGAAAAAAAACTAAGTCCAAGAAATCTTTGGTCAATTCAGCAGAAGTATAAGCACTTAAAATTATGGTATTCCAGACTTACATCCTTGGGCTGTAACAATTATTATTCCCCTGATAATGGAGAAATAAGGAAGGGTTCACACATAACAGGAAAAAACAAGTCTCCTTAGGCCATCTCTACAGCAAAATGTCTAAGTAATGCTTCAGCTCCAATTGGGATAGCCATTGGGATGGGAAGCTATTGGGATAACCATGCATTTGTTCCTGCCTAGTGTGGTAGGAGTTGTCTGCTGTACTTTTTTCCTCAGCTGATGTTGCTTCAGAAAAATATCTGTCAAGATACTTGAATTCAGTGAAGCAGACAGTTTCTGAAAGATTGTCTTTTAATTTTAGCTGAGAACTAATGAACCTGTCAAATTCCAAAGACAAAAGGAGATTGCTCACTCAGTTTGTAATTAATCTGTGACTTGCCACAAGGCATGTAGATACTACACTGACACTTGAATTCAAAGGGAGACTAAAAAGTCTGTAAAACAAATCTTTCACCTACAAAAAGCAACTCTGATTAGCAAATCCCTACAACAATGGACTGGGAGAGTAATTTTGGGAAGGTCATCACATGAATGTTTTGTTCCTGTACTCTTCCCTACTTAGTCGGTGTTGGAGGCGGTACCAGATTATTTCTTTGCTCCAATATTATGTTCAGGGAGAAGACTCTTTAAAGAACAGATCTGAGAAAAGAAGGAAATGGAGGAAAGAGCTGAGCTTCTCTCCACAGAGCTTTGAAGAGAAGTCTGGTGGGACTAAAACATGAAAAGAAAAAAATGGGCTTAGCAGAATTTGTGTTGAAAATCTCCAACTCATTAGGAGTCTGGAAAGAATAAAAAAGGCCACGTAACAGATTTTGAGTCAATTTTGACAGAACTATCCACTGTAGTGGATAGTAAAGCTGTCAAGGTTTCTGACGAGTTTGGGACACTAGAACGGATGCTACATACTTGCACCCAAAAGGGAGGAACCTTACCAGAAACACTGAAACAGGAACCATAACAGTTAATAACAATAACATCCAAGGCACTGTAAAAAAGTAAACAGTGTTGGATAGAAAAATAAGAATATTCTTCAGAACAAGCTTAAGATAAATGGTTCTAATATAAAAAGATGCCCAATCATGATTTTCCTTATGTTTTGTGTGAATTGTATACCTCTCTCATTCTGCTTATACAAGCCCACTACACAAGGAGTGATAAATACAATAAAAAATAATGAGTGCTCCTACTTCTTCTGGGTCCTATGCAGCTGTAATTGCATTGTAAATTACTTACAAACAAACCCATCTCTGCCATTGTGTGCTTCAGTGAGGGAGAAGTGATAAACTTTGATGACAAGACATGAACTCTGATAGTTGGGGGAATGCAAAATTGAAAACTGCAATAGGATTTAAACTATGTAGTTTAAATAAAATTTGTTTGTTCACATGAGTTGGATGCTAAGTTTGTTAAATAAAGCCAGACCTAAGTGAAAATTGATTAATTCAATTCACTGATTATCAAAATTTACTACAGTTTAAAGATTCTCCTTAGCACATAAAAAACTTGGATTAAATAGTTTGTACTATCTAACCAGACAATGAAGACCAAAAGACATTGGTCCAAAGCAACAAGCTGCACTGACAGACAGGAACAATATCTGGAAACTTTCCAAAATCAAAGGAAAAAGTCAGGAGTGTTTATTACATTTAGCAGATCTCTTTAAGAGGTACCTTCAGTCATATTGAGAAAGAATTAAATAGAAACAGAATGAAAACTTCACATATCTCCCAAGCTTAAAGAAGTGTCTTAGTTTAGGGCAAATTAGGAAGGAAAACTCCAAATGGGGATTTCCCCAGGGAAATGCCCCTTCCCACTAACTGGTCCGGGAAAAGAAAAAAAAAATTCCTTAGAGAGAAGTGGAAAAAGCTGTTTATTTAACAGAAATTGAGTAATATTAAATAATAAAACCTCTTGCTGTTCGATGGGATGGCAAGTCTAGGAAGAAAAGTCCTTTTCATGTGGTGTAGCTCGGCTCGCTCAGGTTCTTATCAGTCCCTCCGGCGCTGGAAAGTGCCGAGGCCCAGGCCCCGGTGGGCCACAGGCGTGAGCTCCCAGGGTTTGGCTGGGTGTTCAGTCCAGAGCAGGCTTGCACAGATCCAAGAAAATTGGGAAAAAAACAAACAAAGGTCTAGGGAACTCCTCTGCCTCAGCTAGCTAAAACTAACTAAAATCCAGAGAGAAGCTCTGTCCCGCTGTCTGTCCGTGCTGCAGACACCACAGTCCAGGAGCGAGATGTGTGGGAGTGATGTTTTTCCTTAACACAAACTGCGCGCTTCTTCTTCCCTCTCTCTTGCTCTCAAAGCCAGTCTTAAAGGTGCAGAACTTAATATATAACATAAACCAGACGATTGGGGATACCAGTATCATAAAGTGACCCCAGGACAAGAAGTCAAGACAGGTCAGGCTGTGAGTAGTTGCTGTAGAGGGATCACAGAGATTAAAAAAAGTGTAAAATTGACTGGCCGTGCATATTAAAGCAGTCTTACTAGCAGTTGAAAACATAAGCTCATCTGTACAATTTGCTTTCATTAGGTAGAGCAGAAAGTACCAAACAAAAAGTTGACTCTCATTAAAAGCTAATTATAGGAGATATTGGCATGAGTCAGATCCAGGGTTATGAGTAACAGTGACAGAAGAGAGTTTTCACAGAGTTTAGATGTTTAACAGGACAGAAATAAAAAGTAATTTCAATACACTCTTAAGAAGAACTCTGTTATGAAGATGAAAACTCTTGACAGCAAACAATAAAAAATAAAATTAGAAACAAAGATATGTCTGAAGAAACTACACGACTAAGATCACCAGATGCAAAAAATACAAACATAAACTCCCTATACTTCTGAACATTAATAAGAGTATTTCCCCTTTTTTGCACTACCAGTCATTCATTCTGCTAGTTGAAATGCACCAATGTCATAGTGTTATGTAAACATTTCTATACCTGGCAAACAGATTGTAGTTTCAAGTTTTCCTACCTGTTGCTGTGGAATCTTGGTCTCCTCAGGGCTGAGCCCCTCTGGGATACCTCCTCAAAAGGGAGTTTCCTTTATCTCAGTTCTGTTTCAGGAAAGATTCTCCAAAGGCTCGTTTGCTTCTTGTTTCTTGTGTTTATTAATATATATTGTCAAAAGACTTGGCAGTCTTCCCCAGACTTTCTGCACAAATTCAACCCACTGCAGCTTTGGCTCAAGTTGGCTTGAATAGCACAAAATGGCCCCAAAATACCTAGTTCTTTCATCTTTATTCTTAGCCCATTAATGATAGACACGTATATTATTTTTCTTAGTGACTCAATGACCCATCACCCGTGTGCTGCACTGCGGCATTCTCTATCCGATCACCTGTTACTACCTAAAAACCTCTAGAAGATGAAGATGAAGAAGAAAGAAGAAGGAAAAGAGACAACACCCTAAACCTTCCATCTTGACTTCTGCTCTCTAAACTAGCTTAAACTCTAAACTAACTTTTTCACCCAGTGACTTAAGAAAACTCTCTAATCTACACACTTACACTTTTAGTTTTTCTATTTAACTTTAACAGTTGTTTTCATTTGTTATATGAAATTCAGTGTTTTCTTGGATGTCAGAGCTAGGTATCAGAGACAAGGGCACACACTCTGTGCCTCAGACTCTAACACTACCATGTAGGTGGTATTCAGGTGGAATGTACTACAACTATATATGAACTAAACTTCAAACAAGTTTTTCTCAAAATCACAGAACATTTAACTACTACATATTTAACTACTAGAGTCAAGTACCAAGTTCAAGTAGCAAGTTTATCTCAGAAAACACTTAGATAACCAAACCATTATGAAATTCATCATATGCCAAGGGAGATGAAACCCTCTTCAGAGACCTGATGATTTGTTTTAAGGAGATTAAATTGCTTTTTCAATAGAATCACGTCATGCAGTAGCTCCACTGCTTAGATCAGTTACATAAAAGAAGGAATATCTGCTGGAGGGAAAAGCATCTGATGAAAACTCTAGTCATATTGTGAATATATGGCTAGATCTACCTAACTACTCTCTTCACACCTCGATTAACTTTTCAGGTGGAAAAAAAGTTCTATTCTCAGGATGCATGAGATTTCTGCATACTAAATAACAACATTAAGCAGAAAAGGAAAAATTCAGCTGTGAGGCATGATTTCCTGGAACTATTGGGTTTTTTTTTCTTTCTATTATATTAAATTAATATCACCTGTGAAGCCGTGATAATAAAGAGCTATAGGAGAAATTCTTTCAAACTTCCAAGAGACAATATGTATCTATAAAGGAAAAACATTTTTTCCAAGAAATGTAGAATTTAAATCCCATTTTCTTCCAAAGTATTACAAGATTCAGATTTTAGTTCAAGTATAAAAAATTCTACCCTTGATGTGTCTTCTGTTAAAAAGTAGAATGACTTGTCAGTACTAAATAATAACTATGTATACTCAAAGTGTCAAAAGGGGACATGTTAGCCATATTCTGTTGCATATGTTATAAATGCAATGGCAAAATAGGGTTAATATAAAAAACGATTTATTATAAAACAATTTCAATCACAAGCAACGAGAGAAAAACCACAATAAAATAAATCAGCGCAGCGCCGGGTGGATAGGGGTCTGCACCCAGAGGTACAGATTTTCCCAAATCCACAAGGAAAGGACTGCGGTCCGGGGTTTTTATAGGGATTTTGTATCCTGAGGCAAAACCCGGGATGGGCACAGTCCAACAAAGAGTCTAGATGTGTGGGTGAATAGACTTCCCTGATCCATCGAGCTGAGTCAATGGTCGACGGGGCAGAGTCCTTTCACATGCGAATGGCTCTGAGTGTCTTCTGATTGCATCTCCGGGGGTGGAGTGGCCAGTTTGGGTGCGGAGCAGATGGATATCTCGACCGGGCTATTCTTATTGTCCGGTTTGATTGCCTGTGTCCTGCTCTTTATTTCGTGCTGATAAGCGTCGAAGTCGATCGTTACTGCCCGACTCGGGAAGGAAGCTCTGGATTATTTTACATTTTGTATCCTTACAGTATTATAAATACTGTAACATATAATTCTTTATTCTTTTTCACAAATTTTTATCCAATACTATATTTATCACACATACAACCATGCAGCCCTTAATCTTGTTGTGGCTGTTTGACAAACAGCAGCCTCATGTCACTGAGCTCTTTAAGAATTCTAAATTTTCTGTGCTGTGAATAGAACCATTTAGTGACATAGTCATCATAATAAGCATCACACTGCACCTAAAACAAGGTCAATAACACTAGGGAAAATATGTCAAACCTAACAGGCATCTCATGTTCTATTATTTCATCCTGTCAAACAGTACCTGCAGGAGACTAAAGACTAGAGTTTTAGGTGCAAATACCATGCTACTGAGGAGTGCTGCTTTGGCAATGCAAAAATGTTTTGAGGATGGAAATTGATTTTGAAATGTGACAAGATTTTGGCAGCCCACCTGGCAAGATGTAGAGGGCCCCATCCTGGAAGCTATCAGGAAGAGGAAATTCAGGATCTTCAGCTTTTAGCATCTTACACTCCTAGAGTACTTGGGTCTTGCTAAAATGTGTATGTTCAGCAGCTGAGGAAGAGTGTTTCTTGAGTTTCTAAGCACTGGCTAACTGCCAGTACATCCATTTTGCAGATAAGAACATCTGAAATTTCAGTCTAAACCCTCCAAGCTCATGGTTCCTGGCTCACAGCATTATGCCAAATAACCTAACAGTCTGAACAATCTCAGATCAAGGAATAGGAGTGCTGCCTTTTTGAGACTAAATTCAACTGGATAATGCTCACAGAGCTAGGCTGTCCCATGGATCCATCCCCAGTGAATGACAGCTTAAAATGACACCACAAAATTCCTTTACAGCACTAATGAAAAAAGTCCAGCAGTACAATCCTTTTTGCAAAGCAGAGTCTGCCTGCACAGTTTCATATAACCCTCTGCTGAACCAGTTACACTGGATACATTCTAAAAGATCTCTGTTTTCAATGATATCGAGGTTTGAAAATGGTAATTTCTTACAAAGTGTTATAAATGCAATGGCAAAAATAGTGTTAATATAAAAAGCGATTTATTATAAAACAATTTCAATCACAAACAATGAGAGAAAAAAACCACAATAAATCAGCGCAGCGCTGGGTGGACAGGGAGACGTCTATACCCAGAGGTACAGATTTACCCAAATCCACGAAGGAGGGTAGACTGTCCGGGGTTTTTATAGGGATTTTGTGTCCTGAGGCCAAAACTCCGAGCAGTTACTGTTCAACAAAGAGTTTGGATGGCTGGTTGAATGAATTTCCTGGAACAGTGGAACTGAATCAATAGACGACTGGGCAGAGTCCTCTCGCATGTGAAAGGTTCTGAGTGCTTCTTGATTGTATCTTCGGTTGGGCTCTCAGGGTGGAGTGTCCAAGTCCGGTGCGGAGTCGACGGATATCTCGGCTGGGCTCCTCTTATTGTTTGGCCTGATTGCATCTTCAGTCGGGGCTTGCAGGAAGGGGTGCCCTGGTGCGGTGTGGAGCCGATGGGCATCTCGGCCTGGCTCCTTTCTTTGTTTAGCTTAATTGTTCGTGTCCTGCTCTTTCTTTCAGGCTGATGAACGTCACCTAGGGTCGTTACCACCTGAATGGGTAGTTACTGCTGGGTTTGGGGGAAATTCTTAGGCCACACTATATTTTATATAATTTTTACATTGTTACAAATCCAGTTATATACTTATTTATTCTTTCATGAATTTTTATCCAAGGTTACATTTATCACACAAAGTATCTTGCTTCTTCATTTCTAGTGTTTTTACTCCCCAGATGGATAAATTTGCTAAAAGAAAATCCTGAATTTATCTAAACTCCATTAACTTTTAACCCTAGAAGATTTCTCACTTTGAAAAGCAGTGAAAATTTAGTGGTTTTGTTTTCAGTTTCTCAGACAGATGTGAAACAGGTATGTAAGATTAAAGTCTGCTCCAGATGATAGGATGATTTATCTCTGGTGACATTTTTCTTTTATAAATACTGTAATGTTTTCTTTCCATTTACTGTTATCTTGATACTACTAGCTATAGTCTGAACAGTTACTAGTAGCAGTTTTGAGGAATACCTGTAAGTCATCAAGAGGAAAACACTCTTACCAGCTATGCTGTTGGAGCTCTAGAAAGGTTTATAGGATTTACCAAGATAACCCAAACCAGGGAGGTGCCTGGATTTTCCTACCTGGCCTGAGTGTATTTTAACCCGCTGGGTTTTGTGCTCTTTGGGGGGACCTTTGCCAGCAAGGAGAGGATCAATGGAACATCACTGGGATCCACAGAGTGGTGATATCTTCCTTATTTTGTGTCTGTCACTCTCTTTCTGTTCCCCCCACCCCCACCTATTTCCGATTTATTTCTCTCTCCCCCTCTCTCTCCCACATTTACTATCAAACAAAACCCGTATTATTGTCACTGGCATATGGTCTCATTTGGACCTTAATTCGGGCAGAGGCATTTCTAAGAACCTTAGTAATCAGATCATGACACTTGTTTCTATGGCACAGTAGATTGTTAATTCAGATTCATATCCAAAATCTGTAAAGGAGCTGTTACTACAGCTTTCATCTCCAATGTCTCTCTGCTAATTCTGGGAAAGATGTGCTACTTGGGAATCTCTATCCTTCTAGTCCATAAATTTGATAGGAGTGTTTGTTCATGTCCTGGAAGCTAGTTAAGCTGCTATCCGGCATCATGAATCTCTTGCTATAGGACTTGGGAAAGCAGTATGAGGAAAAAAAAAGCTAAATCCCAAAGGAAACCCCAAAGAACAACAAAAACAACAAAAAGCAACAAGAACTAACAGATTTTTAAAAATATATATTACAAAATATTTTTGCCAATTGCAGAATCACAGAATATCCTGATTTGACAAGGATTGTCAAAGTCCAACTCCAGACCCTGCAGAGAGAAGCCCCAAGAATCACACAGTGCAGAGTGACTGATATGTACTGCCTAAATTTATTTTTGAAGAAGGTGACTCCCTCAGTAATAGTGTTATATTCTAAACAAAGTGACAGTAATTTCTGTGGTGAAAAGAAGATATAACTGAAATTACAGCAGAATTGGATGAGACAAAGAAGACAATTGTGGTATGGCAAATGAAACAGATTATCCATAAATACGAGGAAATTAATGATAAAAATAGATTGCAATGCTTCCCTAGAATATAGTGCCTCAAGCAATTCCCTCACAATATGTGGATTGAAATCAAAGAAAGTTGTAATTATGTCCTGGGCATAATAAGATTTTGCTGAATACTCTAGGAAATATTTAAATTCTGGAATTATTAAAATTTGGAGATATTCAGATCTCTACCCTCAACCTTATAGGCCTCAGGAGAGGAACACAAAAATTCAGAGGGAATACAAGTTCTCAGCTGGTTCTTATGAATGTAGCAGGAACAAAAGGAGCTAGAAAAGCACGGCTGTAATTTCATCTTGGATTTACAGTTTGGGGGAAGTTACTGAATGAAGAGTATTCTATTTCTTAAATTCCTAAGCCTAGAGACAATTTGAGATAGCTTTTCTTTCTGATGGGCTGTTCACAGCATCTCAAATATAATCCTAGCCTGGTTCCTTTCCAAGACCTCCTTTCCAAGCATGTCCTGCCCATCCTCATAGTCCAGTCTTTACCTGGACTGGGAGTTCTTGCCTCCCTGTGGTTTGTTTAAAGTGCTGTAGTAATTTCAGCAATTGATAATGTGAATCTTTAGCAGTCAATTACGAGAGCAATTAATAAGAGGTGTAAGAAACCTTTAGAGCTACATAGACTGAAATCTAAAGGATGCTATTCAGCATCATATGTCAAAGAATAAAAACACATAAAATTTAAAGCACCTATCTAGAGCCCATGTATCAAGAGTTTTCTAAGAAATATTGGTTATTTGTTGGGGAGGGTGAAACAGGGAAACCTTATGAATGTGATTGTTTGGCACTAGATTCTGAAAATATGAAGGCTAGAATCAAAGTAGAAATGAAAGCCTGCTTTGAGTCATAGGATACTGAGTACTAGTTAACCAAAGAACAATAGCCTAGCCAGCTAAAGGAGAATCCCTGTTGATAAAACAATGTCTTTCTCATAAAACAAAGTCCAAAGGTCAAGAAGCAAGGAAAGAACTTGTAAAGTTTTGTAGAATCTAAAATGCAACACTGTATGTTAATATAGGGAAGCGCATAGGCTGGATGTAGATTCTATAGTGGGTGTGTCCCATGGTGATTGGTTACTAAGAATTAGAATATTCACGATAGGAAAGGATATATTGGATTGTAACAAGAACTTCGCTCTCTTAACTCTTACCTCTTAACTCTGAACCCCTCTCCCTTACCTCTTACCCCTTTACCCGTCTCCCCCACTCTTAACTCTCAGCCCCCTCTCCCTGCTCCTACCCCTCTCG
Source organism: Pseudopodoces humilis (assembly GCF_049639895.1). Classification (NCBI taxonomy): domain Eukaryota; kingdom Metazoa; phylum Chordata; class Aves; order Passeriformes; family Paridae; genus Pseudopodoces; species Pseudopodoces humilis. Next base: position 9,800,635 of record NC_142203.1, read on the forward strand.
TCTTCCCTCCTCTCTCCCTCTGGTTTTTCCCTCTTTCCCTCTGTTTCTCTTACTCCCTCCCTCCCCCTTCCAACCTCACCTCCCCTGCTCTACCTGTTCTCTCCCTCCTCCCCCCGGGACCATGTGGACGCCGAGGCTGGTGGCGGACACTGGTCTCCCCTCTCTTTACCCTTATAATAAATTGCTTATACTTGAACAGCTTGACCCAGGAGAAGTCTCTGACAGCGAGCGAGCGTTTTTACACTCCAATAGTTATTAATTTGCTTCAATGTGATGAATTGCATTTAAATATTAGAAAAAGTGTAAGTAGTAGTTTTTTCATGTAATTCAAAACAGGACAAAACAACTTATAAACTATAAACTTTTGCAACACAAAACACAGGTACAATAATATAGAGTTAGAGATATATAGATACCTCTGATTAAGAGAAAAGAAATTATGAATTTATAGAGCAGTTGAATACCAATAGTATAGTTAATGTGCAATAATACATTTTCCTTCCAGTGCCAAAATGACTTTACCCTGTTAATGGAGTAGAAATTTAGATTTTTAGAGTCACGGCTTAGTTTGAGTTGGAAGGAACCTTAAAGGACACTTAGCTCCTACACCATCTAAAATTTTGGGAATCAGTACTTTCTGGGTCTTTTGATGCAGAAGAGAGCAGCAGATATATACACCTGCCCATCATAAGAAAAATGCTTCTGAAGGAGAGCCACATAACTTGTGTGCCTTTCTTTCACAAAGGCATTAATAGCTCACTAACCTAGATTTTCTTTCCATGCTCTGCATGTTATTGAGCACATGCTAGCTCTAACTGGTGTTACCAACCTAGAAAGCAACATGTCAAGGTTTATGTGCTCAGTGCAATTGTCTAGTGAAAAGTAGGGGAGGGATGAGGATCTACTTTTTAATTTCATTTTTGAGAATGAAAGTTAGATCGTAGGTGGCAGAGAAATTTAATAAAAATATCTTTCACATTTCACTTCTAAGGAAAGAATGGGAGAAATGTTTAAGCTGAAATAGTTTCTCGGTCCTTCTCTATTAATAACTATTGGCTCAAAATGCAATCAGGAGCTGTTAAGAAACTGGCTGCATTTTGTCAGTAGCACTCTGTGTTATTCTGTAAAACAGAGCTAGTTGCTGAAAGCTGAATCACCCATTCCTGTGTTCTTTCACACAGAAAGGTCACTTTTTAAAGGCCATATTTAGTTTCTAGTTTGTCATGCCTCATTTAACCCAGGAAACATGAGCAGAGAAACATGTTCTGACCTTTAAACCTTAATTTCCTAAAATCCCCAGCTGCTAACTTCACATAATGGAATCAGTCTTGGCAGGAAATAGGGCTGAGTTTTATATTGGGCTGCTCATTTCTCACTTTTGCACTGGGATATTGAAATGAAAATTGCTGTCATACGTTGCTTGCATGTGTGCACATAGTACTTTCTTAAAATTGTGATAATATACAGTACCATGGAAATACCACTCCTTAAACTGTTCAGTAAGTCAAACTTGTGCAAACTTTCCAATTCATGGCTCCACATAAGACTTCAACATGCCCTTGTTGGAAAGCAGGTGAATGGTGTATTGGACTCTCTTTCAGTGGGACACAATTTCATTAAAGGTAGTCCAAACTTGGACTTGGGAAAGAAAAAGTCCTTGTTATAAATCTTACTGAACCTTCTGAAGTGAAGGGTGAAAACTGAGGACATAATTTACTAATACTTCAAGAAAGCTTTCAGTGCAACCCAAAACAAAAAAGACTGATATTCAAGGTAAGCAGATCTGATGTGAAGAAGCAAACTATTTGAGTATAAAACTGATTTGAGTATTGACATCAAATTATCTTGAAGAGTAAAAATACATAAGAATTTATTGGTGACGGTTACAATCAACTGACACAAAATTGAGAGCTTAATTTTGCTTCTGATCCAGAAATTAAAAATAATTAAGCAAAGAAAGAAAATAGAAAATGAACATGAAATAATATCAAAAAGTAAACTCCACAAGTGCCGCGGTGACGGAAAGCCCGGAGCACCACGACTTCTCTAGAGACACAGCCTTGAGAAAGGCTGGGCCGAAGCGCGTGTGAGCAGCTTCGAGCAGTCGAGTGATTCCAGCTCAGCTCAGTAGTAGTTCAGTGATTTCATCTCGGCAGCGGCGGCGGCAGGCAGGCAACACAGGAAGCAGGGACGAGAAAGCTGGTCCAGCGTTCCACCGAGGCACAAGCCTTTATTCAGGCAGAGCTTCGGCGAAGGGTGCCGGCAACAGCGAATCTGCCCAACAGGGGAAAAGCCGGGGTATTTATGGGGAAGGAGAGGGGCGGGGGGAAGCCCGAGATACCTGTATCAGGGTGGGACAGCAGGGGGAAACATCAATGAAACACAACAGTTTAACATATCTAACTCAAAGACCCCTGGGAGCGACACATTGTGTCTCTCTTACAGAGAAGTATCTCCTCTCCAGGGAAAAGCCAGGATCTCGGGCCCGACGGGCTCCTCCGTACCCACACACAAGCTCTAATAAATATAACACACCAAACACCTAGCGCAGTTGTATGTGAGCAGCAATGAAAGTGCACCATATCAATATATGTGCATATGTATGCATACACTTGTGTGTGTGTACATAAAATTCTGTGTTGCTTGTGTTACCTCACTGCATGTTTTTTCCACCATTAATTTATTTGAAATTACAGTTTTCAGAATTCAATTCTTAGTCTGGCTATGTTCACTCACAGAGACAACAATGGATATTATTACTTCCCTCCATTGCACTGTGCATTCCACAGATTTTTTAGCAGTACCATGAAGGTTCTGTATATGGCAAAGTTTCACCTTGCCCCTGTGTCACCAGTTTCCTCAGTGTTTATATAAACTCTGGGTACAAGTCTACACTTTGCCAGCAGGAAAGTTATACCCCTAAATCTTCTCAGGCCTTCCGAATGCCTTATATTTCTTTTGAAAATTTGTTGCAAATGGATTCTATGGCAGATGTCAGAGGAATGCAATAGCAGTTAAGGGGTATAATTACTCAGGTACTAGCAAATATTTCATCCTGTTCAAAATGCTGTTACCTGAGCTGTTATTACCATAAATGATCAATAACTGCTCTTATCTAAAGTATCATATTAAAAATTGGTACTTTTCTCCTCACAAATGTAAATCCAGAATATTTTATTAGCCAAAAAACAAGCATCACCCATCCTTATAATAAAGAAGAAAGAAAAATGCATTAAATTATTAAAAGTACAAGAATTATTCATTAGTTATTACCTTGCCATTACACCTTAAATTGTTAAATTTTATATGCTTTAATTTAAGCAATTAATATATCATGGCAAAGTTTCTGTCATGCCTCCAGTAATCCAAGAAATTACCATTCAGGTATTAAGGTGTATCTCATATACATGTGTGTGAATTTACTTTTTTTTTTTAATACAAGGTTTTCTATAATTCCTTCCTGCATTATTACATTTTTCCCTCCAACACATACTATGACGCTGCCCGCCATGGCCCGTCACGCCTGGGCTAGCTCTGCTCACTGGCCGCTGGCAGCGCCAGGAGTGGGGAACGGTCTGGGAACTGTTTTCCCCAGGCTGAACCTTCAGAGCCTTTCTACCACGCAAGGCTCTGCGGATCTCGGCGTCGTGGGCTTCAGCAAAGAGATGGAGGAGACCCAGAGTCCGAGCAGCTTTCCAGGAAAAGGATTTATTGAGGGAAAGGAGCGGTGACAGGACGAGGGCTGAAAAGGCACACAGGAACCCAGAGGACTCTGAGCCCCGAGCACTTCTGTGCAACACAATTTAAAGGAAGGAGGGTACAAACTCAGGAACCAATGAAAACACAGCTTGGGAGGAGTCAAAGGAGGGGTTCACAACATCTGGGATCAATGGGAGGAATACATGGGAGGGACGGCAGCTGAAACACCAATGGGGCTTCGAGTAAGGGATGAATGGCAGGGAACATGCTGGAACAGAGGGCTGGGTTTACATTGACCGACAGGGACTAGGGGCAGGCTAAAAGTGATGGGCAAGGAAGGTACAGGAAAAAGGGGAGGGGTTTACAAAACTGACAAGTGGGTAAAACCATTACAAAACCATAGGGGGATAACAGGAACAAACCATTAAATTTAACAATAAAAAAAAAAATAAAAAATAAACTGGCCGCAACAATACTAGACTTGGTAAGCACTTTGGCAAAATTTCCTCTTAACCTCAAGGATAAAATTTGCTGCACTTTCAGAAATGTCCATGATTTTGTACTTACACTCTTTCTTTAATATATTTTACTGTATTTCAGTAACACAGCCTTGTTCTGTCATGCAGTTGTCCAATCTCTCATCGCTTTTAGCAGAAACTCATTGTTTTTCTTCTCTCTCTCATCTCATAAAAAACTTTGTATACTAGCCACACGAGGTAAAGTCATATGCCTGAATCATTCCTTTTTGAGTAATCTCAGTAAATTATGTGAACAAGTAGAATTTACTAAATCAACAAAAGAATGCAATAGATTATGAAACAAGATATTTACATTCAAATGTTATTTTGAACATTGCAATTGCTGAACTGCAAATATGTGAAGAATGTGAGGAGGATAACTTACCTCCCCGGACAAACAGGAAAAAGAATGATGTTAGGAAGTTTATGAATCATGATAACATTGAGGTGTGTTTTAAAAATTCAGATCTGTTTCTTCAGTTTATTATTAATGTGAGTCTGAATTTGATCATTCAAGAGAATCTGTCTGCTTGCCTAACTAATAGATAGCCATTGATCTAGCAAGAGGTGAAACTCCCTTCTTTTCTCAGATATATGTCTTTCACAGTAAGGCCACAGGGGTAGCTTCTGTGATAAGCTGCTGGAAGCTTCCACCATGTCCAAAGTGCTCTGATGGCTCTGAAGATGGACATGCCTCTGGCCCAGTTGGAGAGGCTGGTAATGCCTCTGTGATGATGTATTTAAGAAAAAAATCGTAACAGCACACACACAGTGTTTTTCCAGGGGTGGTGAGGTGCCACTGCTGGGGACCATCTCCGGTGCAGCCTGTGGTGATGCCTCGATGCAGCCTGCAGTGAGCCTTGCCTGCCTGGCTGCCGCTAGCCACTCCCACTGTGGACAGAAGGGCAGAAGCGGTGGTGGTGGTGGTGGTGGCTTCTCCTTCCCAGCACCCTGCATGAAGAGAGACATTAAATAGTGCCAGCACCTCAGCAGTGGCCACCACTGCCCACACAATGGTGGTGGGGCTGTGGGGCCGGCAGCAGAAGCATGACAAATGACTCCCTGACATGGAATTTAGACAAAATCAACCTCTCAGCACTGTGGGGTCCTGTAGGAATCTTTGAATTAGTAGAACTTTTTGGCAATGGTACCTACAAGCAGTAGTTTTTCTTCTAGTCAGAGAAAAGGAGGAAGTGAGGACATGTAAGGGAGACAACATGGCGGCACCAAGGTGTGACCAGATAATGAAGTGGCCAGAGTATTTACTCATTTCTTGTTGCAAGATATGGATTAGAAGAAGGGCAAAACGGGTTTAAAACTTAAAAGGAATTAAGAAACTTTATTAGTAGGACTACAAGAAATAAGAAACCAGAAATAAGAAACCTCCAGAAACCTTTTCTCTCTCTACTCAGCCTGTCTTTTCTCAACTGGCAACATAGAGACAAATCCTGGGATGTTAAAGCAGTACCACCTATACAATAGTGTTTTCACCACTCTGTAGGGAGAGGAATTTTCTCTTGTCCTTCCATGGGAAGTTCTCCACAAGAAACAGTTTTCTTGTGGCTTTTCATTTCCATGACTGGCAGCCACCCAGGAAAAAACTCTGCCATCATGCCTTCCTCCCGTTTTCACACCACTCAGAGGTGTGTTCATGGGCCATGAACTCAAGGGGTGCTATTTTAAGGATGAGTTATTCAAAGGCAAAGGTTCTCTTCATCTGCTTCTGTGATCTTCTCTGGGAGCAGAGGTTTTCTCTTTTCCCTGGGGGCCAAGGGTCTTCATCAGCTCTCACTTCTCCCTCTCTGTTCAAGCATCTCATGGGATCACAGCTACTCCACCACCTGCTTAGCTTCATCAATGGATACCTTTGCTCAGATTTACAGTTTGAATACTTCATTCTTCCCAATACTCTTTCATTAATTAAAGAAGTTCTTTTTCAGAACATTATTGTCCATCTCCATGGCCCTACCAAAAGAATATTTCATCTTATTAAAGCATCTCCTCATTCTCCTTCCATCTGAGGTTTGACTCCTTTTACTGACCTTGATGTTTCATGTTGTCTCTTTATGTGTCGACTACTTCGACTTTTCTCTCTCTGGAGAGGGAATTAAAGTCTACAGGTCTCATCTGTGTAGTGACAGGGTTAAATCTGGCCCAAGCTGTGTCAGGCATTCATGGTGTCAGATTTCAGCTCAGCAGCTGCTGGAAGGCAGAGGACAGTTTTATACCTGGAGCCGTCTGTGTGGGCTGTGAGGAGGGTACTGGTGAGATGTCAGCAGCCATGGCCCAGCCCAGCCTAGGGCTGGGGGCCACAGCAGAGCCTGGCCCAGCCTGGGGCCAGGGGAAGCCCCACAGTCTCCATCCCATCCCCGGGAGCTGCTGGGGTCCAGCCCAGCCCCCCCAGGCCACGCGGGCTGTGGGGGAACAGCAAGAGCCACACCAGAGCTCCGATACCTTTCAAGGCTGGAAACAAAGAGAGCCAGAAGTTCCCGGGCTTGAGTTTTTAAAAGGTGGGATTCACAAATGTGATCTCACTTTCAGTGGTGCAGAATGCGGTCAGTTCTCAGAACTGGCCAGCTATTGGCCTGGTCTCAAGCAGAGAAGAAACTCCCAGCAGCCTTTCTCAGAGAAATCACTTCCATCAGTATTTTCTACTTTTTTTGGGTATTTTCTACTTTTTTCCTAAATGCCAAACTAGCACACAAGGTCAGTGGAAGGAGGGGGAGAAGGTGCTTCGAGTGTCAGAGCTGAGATTCCTCTGCAGGCCGTGGTGAGGACTGTGGTGAAACAGTCTCCCTCTAATGCATGAAGTCCAAGGGGGATGCAGAGATCCACCCGCAGCCTGTGGGAAAAGTGCTCACAGAAGAGCAGGTGGATGCTGGAGAAAGCTGTGATCTAGTGGGAGACCCAAAGAGAGAGAGTCCCTCTATTCCAGAGATAGAGAGGGCCCTTGCTTCCAAACTAGAGCTGCCTATCCCTCGAGGACTGCACCCTGTGGATGAGTGAGCCATGCCACAACAGTTTTGGGAACACTGTTTTCCTGTGGGAGGGACCCCACAGCATAGCAGGAAGAAGACTGCTCTCCCTGAGCAAACAGAAGATCCCGAGTGATAAACTGACCAAAACCCCCACATCCTGTCTCCTTGCACTGTCAGTGGGAAGGAGGGAGGGGCTGGTAAGAAAAAAGTGTTTTAAAGACTTATTTTACTTCTTACTATCCTCCTCTGGTTCTGTTAATAATAAATTTACCTTATACCTTTAAATTTGAACTTATTTTGCCCTTGGAGTGTTTTCCTCCCAGTCCTTAACTCATGAGTCCTTCATTATTTTTTTTTTTTTTTTCATCTCCTCTGCCTAACTGTAGCAGAAGAAGGTGAGTGAATGACTTTCATGGGTGCCTGGTGTTCGGCAAGTGCCAAACCAAACATGCTGTCCATATTTGCATAACACAGGAAAGTTGATACAGGCAGTATTAAGGTCATTAATAATGCAACAAATCACACCCAGTCAGAAAGTGTCTGGCTGCTCAGTGACATTAACAAGACAATTAAAAGAGGATGACCCTCATCCTTACTTCTTTCTTGTCTTGGCCTCATCCTTGAGGAGTTGTCTGATTCACTGGGCTGGAGATGCCCTCAGCTGTCCCTCTGGCCTGTCCAGATCCATGGCTGTCCCATGGGAAATCCCCACTGATCCCACTGTCCTTGCCTTGAGGAAGCTGCTGGTCTACTTTGGAACACAACATAAATGCCATCTTAAACACAATATGTTGACAGCTTATGTACTGACACTTAATCTATTTATGAGCCTTTCTTCATGTGCTCCTTAGCACATGACCTAATAAATTCTTCCAAGTATCAGTAAATTCATCCTGTTCATAAAGATGTCATATCACATGATATGACACACCGATACTCACACATACAGATATAGAAACAAAATTTGGCTAGATTCACAAATAGAGTTGAGGGCTTATAGTTCAAATCCATGTCCTCAAAACCAAGGCTCTGCTACTCTTGCCTCTTTGAAAGACAGAACTTCACCATAAATTTGCATATTCACTCACTTTTACCTAGAAGTTTACATCTGGGCACCATATCTACCTACTTTCTGACTCTATTGGGGAGTTCAGTGCCTAAGTCCTACCAGAAATTAGAATGTACCATATTTCTGTATTTCTGAAAATCTAATCTAACAATCTTGCATCCTCTAAAATATATTGTGAAGACATGGGGAGCTCCCACCTGCACAACCCAGGCAGGGTGAGACTGACACCATACCTATACTTTACCCAAGATTGAATGAAAACTGTGGTATAAATTCCAGCTATCTCTAAAGGAAAATGAATTAAATGTCTCAGCTCCCAAGATAATGCCATAATTCAGTAACCACCTATTTTTGAGTTTGTCTTTCTCAAACCTGTCCTTGTTTCGTTAATCCCTTAACGGAGGATAACTGCGCAAAAGTGAACATCTAAATTAAGAGAATACAGAATTTTTCCTCAGAGAACAGCCATATGCATAAGAGTACCTCATGTTCCAATCCTTAGTACAGGATCCTGACAGTATCCTGACTTTGGTAAGTAAAAGTAAATTGTACTTCTCAATTTCTGCATGCATAAACTGCTGCTTTAGTTCATTATTAATAGGACTATTGACCAGTGCCTTACCTAACAAAGTTAACAAATATTATTAAATGGTCCCTATTTAGTCTCCATCTAATTTGATTGTCATCAGAGTCAGGATTCCCTATTTGCCTCAGTGACATACAGTGCAATAAAAAAGCTATTACAGACACAGTCATGCCTGTGTTTATTAGGGTACTTGGAAGTTTTGGAAATTAGTAGTGGATAATATATAAATTCTTAGGTATGAAAGAATGAACCTGATTTATTTCATCAAAGAAAAATTCAGTTTACCTCTAAAAAACCAGTCTGCCTGCCACTATAAAAATATTTTCATATTTACTTGATCTGGTCTTGACAGAAAATACGATCTTCAAATTTTATTTCCTTTTAATTTTAGTAGACAGATGAAGTGTTCCTGGAATAACAAAACTGAATGTTGGAATATTCAAGCAGATTAGCAAACCAACAAATAGTTCAGTCTTCTTCCTGCTATTTTTTTAAGTGATCCACATATTTTAAGTATTTCTTAAATTAGTACATTAAGTCAGTTTAGATTATCTTTATTTCTGTCCTGGGAACAATACTAACAGAAACAGGCACTTTTGCAATCTTATCTTCCCTTTACATTAGTCAAAATTTTTTATTTCTTGTACTTCTGCCCTCTAATCATAGGCAATTCATATTTACCTTGAGAACTGCTGATTAGCATAAAAAAATTTATCAATATTTTGTTGGTTTTTTTGCCTTTGATGTAATGAATGTTCATTCATTTTCCCTATTGTATCATTTGCAAAAAGGCATAAAATATTCATTTATTAAATTTATTTTTCCTCTTCTAATGAATATTTTATAGAGCTTAGCAATAATCTCTTGCTTTTCAATAATGCCAATGTCAAAACTGTACTTAGCATACTATTTCCTCTACATTATCTCTATTGTTAAATCAAAATAATGAAGTTAAAAGCAGGATTATCACAGTGCAAAACAGCAAAAAGCAAGAAATTCAAATAAGAAATACAAGGTACTTATAACAACACTTCCTTCTGTGTAAGGGTTAACTTTATGATCAAAAGAATTTTTGGCCATCTTGTGACTGCAGAATAATGTGCAATTTATATGTCTTCCTATTATGAGAAAAATGTATTGTTAAAGTGAATTTTGTACATGTAATAAAAAAGGAAATAAAATAAAGCAGCTCAGTTGTTCTTCATGCATTTTACACTTTTCATGCAAATACAAAAGAAATATAGATTTGTAAAATAATTCTACATATTTGATATTTCTACCCCTCTCTTCTCACTGGCATAATATTGGGTTAAAGACCCAATGTTTACAGGATTTCACCACAGTAACTGAATCCTGGAAAATTCTATGGCACCAGTTTACACAAAAGCTAAATAAGTCATGTTAATTGCAAGGTCTCCTTAATATCAATCTTCTATGAAGGAAGAGAAACAAAGAGAAATAAGTCAAATATATATAAATGGTTTACTGGATTTTCTCATCTAATTTTAAAATCTGCTTTTCACCTGGACTCCAGAAATCTTTTAAAGAAAAATATTAATATTTAATAACTGACTTATTTAGTAAATCTAACTCCTTGTATGATGGTAACTTCAGATGCACAGTACATTTTTTTGTTGGAATTACAAGCAGAAAGCTAACAAAAGGTTCAGTCCTGAGCTATTTACATAGGTTTAATTACAGTCGAGGCAGTTAGCAGTTCAGGACTTGAATCCCTGCCATTTGCTAATTAGCACTTTGCAATATCCTGCCAAAAACCACCTCTGGTAGCCTGAGAGAGGCAGAGTTATCCAAACAATGCCTGCACCTAGTGATGCAACCCTAAAGGGGCTGGAATTTTCCTGTGTAGGACCAAGCCAAGAGCAAGAGCAGGAACAAAACAAGGGCTCGTTCCACACTTCCAGTCTTGCAAACACACATTGCATGCTCTGTAATGTGGCCAACACACAGGGGGCTATAATATTCTCTATTATTATAAAAGCATCCATGTTTCTCCTCAAAATTCAGGCTGCTGGAATTCCTACACACCTGAAAAAGAGGAAGTGAGCTTTATTCCATGACGCTTTTAAGTATGTTCTTCTGTTGGACTATGTGTATAGCTACCAAAATGCACATAATACAGATCTAAGCAGAAAATTGCCAAAATACACTAAAGTGTTGAGAAATTATAAATGTGTTTTAAATACTAAGAGTCGTGAGTTAATCTCAGAATAGATAAACAAAGTTTCAGGACAATATCCTTATTTTATTGCACTAGCTTAACCTTGAACATAATATTCTCAAGCGATTTTGAGTAATTTTTGTTGTAAAACAAAAATAGTTTCATCTTGATGTTGAGCTTTTCAAATATTTGAATGCAAACTAGTCTTGAACATGTACAGTATCACTGATGATTAAGTGATCAGCACTTAGCAAAATAAGTCCCAAAGTTTATGTTTTTAGCAAGTGTATTTACTGATTTATATTTAACATATAATGCAGAAGTGGCTGGTTTCCAAGGACAAAGTAAATAATGCTTAGTTAATCCATGAAAATATGATAAAATTTAAACCAATCTTTTTTGAAAAAGGTGCTAATAAAAACACACTTTTATTAACATGTCAGAAATAATCTATTTCAAAATACTGTGAATTTCCTAATTCTGAAAATGGCAGTCCATTGGCCTCTTGAGGGTTTCTCCTTTTCCTAGGTACACATGAAGAGTAGTCATATACTTATGTTATAAATGCAGTGGCAAAATAGGGTTAATATAAAAAGCGATTTATTATAAAACAATTTCAATCACAAACAACGAGAGAAAAAAACCACAATAAATCAGCGCAGCGCTGGGTGGACAGGGAGACGTCTATACCCAGAGGTACAGATTTACCCAAATCCACGAAGGAGGGTAGACTGTCCGGGGTTTTTATAGGGATTTTGTGTCCTGAGGCCAAAACTCTGAGCAGTTACTGTTCAACAAAGAGTTTGGATGGCTGGTTGAATGAATTTCCTGGAACCATGGAACTGAATCAATAGACGACTGGGCAGAGTCCTCTCGCATGTGAAAGGTTCTGAGTGCTTCTTGATTGTATCTTCGTTTGGACTCTCAGGGTGAAGTGTCCAAGTCCGGTGCGGAGTCGACAGATATCTCGGCTGGGCTTCCACTTATTGTCTGGCCTGATTGCATCTTCAGTCGGGGTTTGCAGGAAGGGGTGCCCCGGTGCGGTGTGGAGTCGATGGGCATCTCGGCCTGGCTCCTTTCTTTGTTTAGCTTAATTGTTCGTGTCCTGCTCTTTCTTTCAGGCTGATGAACGTCGCCTAGGGTCGTTACCACCTGAATAGGTAGTTACTGCTGGGTTTGGGGGAAATTCTTAGGCCACACTATATTTTATATACTTTTTACATTGTTACAAATCCAATTATATACTTATTTATTCTTTCACGAATTTTTATGCAAGGTTACATTTATCACAGTCCCCCGCCTAATAATTTATCACATTTAAAATTCGTGTTATTTCATTAATTTCTAGTGAGGGAGAACTGTGTAGTTTTAACTATATTTGTCTTATTCCCAGTCTGTAAGTGAATTCTCACAGTATTCTTGAGAAGGTTTGTTTTTATTTTCAAATTTCTGTAAGGCTTCAACTGCCTTCTGGTTCTCTCTTTTCTCCTCTAACTTCATTAGTTTAGAGAAAAGGAGTGGGTTTCCCTGGTGCCTTTTCTGGGTCAATTGGAAGAGTGGCAATTTGCATTCCTTGCACAACAGAATGAATCAACCTGATGAAGCAAGGAATCAAACACGGGAGAAAGATGATTCCAGCAATTGAACAAGATATAAAGAACACTAACTTTTTCCACCAAGCCCCCTGTCCAAATATCTGGTCCCACCAGGAGGCTTGCAGAATTGAGTTCCATTTTTGAACTGGCACATGTGCTACTTTTTTATTTCGTCAGCTAGTCCTTTTATTGTCTCTCCATAATCATCTATTTCCATGCAACACTCGGATTCATTGTATTTACCGCATACTCCTCCTTCCTCGGCTAACAAATAATCGAGAGCTAGTCTGTTTTGGTACACAAAAGCTCTCATTTGTGAATGTTGCTTCGCTAGGAGTTCTAGGGCCTCTGAGGTGTGGTTGGAAACCACTTCTACTACTGCTTGTAACCTGATAAGTCTGTTGAGAAGGTAAATGGGAGTCCTGTAACCCCAACTGCCATCGTTTGCCCAAGTGGCAGGCCCATAATACTTAATGATCCTTTCGGCAGGCCATTCTTCTTCTTTCCATTTCTGACTGCCTCCTGCCATGGGTAGTTCCCGTTTTAATTCCCTCTTTTGTCTATTTAATGTTTCAAAGAGGGGAGCTCCCAGCAATTTACTTTCTGTTCTGGGTAGAGTAAAGAAAAAGGGTCTAATTATTCCGAGAGTGCAAGACCCCTTCCATTTCTTAGGTAGCTCACTATATGCTTTTTTTGCCACATAACCAGTAAATGCCATCGGGAGCTTCCCAGCCTTTGTTTTTTCTTGCCGGATCATCCCAATATTCTTTCAGGCCTTCTAGTGCTTGGAAGGGATTGGCCCCAGAGCTTTTGTACCAACATAGTTCAATTATTTCAACCCATTCGCAGTGATTACCCCGGGTGTGACTCCAATAGCCCGCAGGTGGTTCAGGTTGCCAAGTTATTGATTTACTGTCAGAATTCACTGTGAGTGTGTTTATACACGGGGTATAGCCTACTAAATCAGTGAATTCTTTTCCTTCTCTGCTAATGCAGACGGTACCAATTATCCTTTGGTCTATAACCCATCCCTCGAGTCTTTGTTTTGTTTTTGACATTTTAGAGCCTTCCCATTTTAGGAGTTGCTCTGGGGTGAGTCCCTCTCCCTTCCAAGGCCACCTTTCAGCCAACTTTAAACCGCCACAGATCCAACAGTTAGATAGACCTAATTCTGTGGCTATTTCTTGCATTAGGTCTATGAAAAGATTCTGGTTGGGGGCTGGCAATCCCCAATTGCTGTATTGTCTCTCTAATTGCTCATAGTGCTCACTAAGAGAGTTAAGCCTCTCTTGTTCTAGTCTCTTTTTCTGAATTTCTACTTCTCGCCTCTTTAATTCTAGGGTTAGTTGTTTTATTTTGTTTTCAGGGTCCATCCCTTCCTCATCTCTGGAGAAGCAGAACACTTGATCGAATTGCAAACATACTCGGTCATCATCACTTTTTAACAAATCAAGAATTATCGGTTCATTACTAAAGGAGGCTTTCTCTTCATGTTTTAAATTTTTACCTTCTCAATACACTTTCTCCCTTATGGTACACATTTTTAAGTTTGCTTTATTGTAACACAAAGGGTTGACTTTATAATATGCTAAAAAGGTGGATTGTCTTTTTCCTCCTATCCAGACAGTTTTGTTACATTGGCTGCAGATTGGAATTGGAGGAAGCATTCCCACTTCTCTCTTATACTTGAAGTGGGTAGCTTTGGTTTTTCTTCTCATAGGAGTCTTAGACTGCCCGTCCTTAAAACCTGCCCCTGAGTGGTAACACCAGACCTCCCCCTTTAATTCACAAAGATTATACTGAGTGCTGTTAGACAAACAACGTTCCGGAGGACAGTCAATTATTCGTCTGGTATCTGTGGCAGTCTGACACTGCTCACACTTCCCCAGGAGACGCTCCCCCGGAGGTACCTCGGGAATCATTCCCTCGGCCAAGCACACGGCTAGACTCAGGACAGTCAGGATTCCCCACCCGTGTATCCCTCTGCCTTGCCCTTCGCCCGTATAGAAATATACGGCGGGGATTACCATCTTCTCGGCAGCAAGGATATTCTTCAGGGGCCCTTGTAGTCCATATGGCGTACCTTCTCTTGAAAGTAGCCCACCGAGATGACTTAATCTTGTCTGTCCTGCACGGTACCTTTACTGTCTTTTGGCACTCGATTTCTAAAGCTTCTGCCTTGGAGTCTAGTTTACCTCTAATCCCCTTTTGAAAAAGCAGGTACCACTCAGGAGAGTCAATTTCTAAAAACCCCGCCCGGGTGACAAGTATTAAGAAACGGCTAGTCAGCTCCTGTTCTTTAGTCAGACAATCGGTACACAATCCCTTAGACTTGTACTCTCCCCAACAGTGGGTTACCCAAATTTGTTTACAATAAGCACATTTAAAATGTATAAACGGAAAACAATCACAGTTTGCGTTGATGTAACTTATCTGGTCTGCAGCTCTATGATCTCAGAACAATCATGTACTAATTTTTCTGAATAGAAACTGAGCAGGATTTTGTGCAGAAGTGGTTTTCAATTTCAAACCGGGTGAGCTGATTAAGATGGCTTCATATTTTAGAAGCCTGGAATCAGTCAGCCACTTCTCTGCTTTTTGCTGCAATATGTTTCTCACATCGTGGGGAGTGTAAACTACCAGGGGAGCCCCAAAAGTTATTTTCTTTGCCTCTCCCACCAACAGAGCCACTGCTACAATTGCTTGTAAACACGTAGGCCAACCCCGACTAACAGGATCTAAGATTTTTGAAAGAAACCCTATAGGCTTCCTTTTGCCTGCCCATTCCTGAGTCAGGACTCCCTGTGCTGTTTGTCCACTCACATCCACAAACAACTGGAATTCTTTATTCGTATCTGGTAGAGTTAGTACCGGGGCAGTCATAAGAACAGTTTTCAATTTCTGGAAATTAGACTCATCCTGTTCAGTCCACTTCAGCCTGTCAGTGTTTAATCTTTCATACAAAAACTTCACTTTTTCACTGAAACCCTCAATCCACTGCCTGCAATATCCCAAGAGCCCTAGAATTTGTCGAATTTGCCTTTTTGTTTTTGGTGCAGGCAATGCAAGGATGCCTGCTACCCTCTCTGGGTCCAATTTTTTTTTTCCCTTGAGATATCCAATGTCCGAGGTATTTTATTTCGGGCTCTGTGAATTGCAGCTTGGATTTTGATACTTTCAAACCCTTCTTTCCTAGAAAGTTCAACAAGGCAATCGTGCTTTTTCTCACGCTCTCCTCAGTCGGTCCAGCTATTAGCAAGTCATCTACATACTGCAAAAGCTTTGTCCTGTCCTCAAGAACAAATTAGGTTAACATTTGTTCTAAAGCTTGCCCGAAAAGGTTCGGAGACTCCACGAACCCGTGGGGGAGGACCGTCCACCTTAGCTGTTGCTTACGGTTTGTATCTGGGTCCTCCCACTGAAATGCAAAATAATCTCTACTCCTTTCATCCAGAGGGCAAGTCCAAAAAGCATCTTTCAAATCAATCACACTGTACCACACATCTTCTGGTGAGAGTCTATTTAGTAAAGTATAGGGGTTGGCTACCACTGGGAATCTAGTCCGGGTCCTAGCGTTTACAGCTCGTAGGTCCTGGACCAATCGGAAACTGCCATCTGTCTTCTTTACAGCCAGGATGGGGGTGTTGTGTTGAGACATGCAAGGCTCTAAAGTACCCCCTTTTAGGAGGTCATCAATTACTTGTTTCAACCCCCTTCTCCCCTCCATCGGGATGGGATATTGTTTAACCCTTATAGGGTCCTCAGAGTTCTCGATTTCTATTTTGATAGGTTTGATATCTAGCTTTCCTACCTCTCCCTTTGAATGCCATACTTCAGGGTTTATTTTCTCCTCATCTTTAGGAGTCAACTTAAATATTTTCACCACCAATTCAGAATTTTTAATCATGATATTAATTCTTAAAGCGACAATCATGTCCCTTCCTAACAAATTGTAATCTGCTTCTTCCACTAATAGTAAATTCCCTAAGCAAATTTTATTTTCAGATTCTATTTCCACATCTTTTATTACAGGCACTTCAAAGGGGTCTCCCTTTGCACCGATTACAAAAACTTTTTCTCTGCTAGCCACACATCTGTATGGCAATTTCTGCAGGGTACTTCTCTCTGCCCCAGTATCCACAAGAAAACTTACCTCCTGTCGTTGGGGTCCCACTTTTAATTTTATCAAGGGCTCCTTGGATGTTCCGGTCCCCAAATTAAAGAGCCCCTGACACCCCTAATCTTCCTGAAAAATTTTCTCGTCTTTCATTCTTTGTTTACAATTTCGCTGAACGTGTCCTACCTTTTTACAGTAGTAGCATTCAGGGGGTTCTCTCCATGGGGCCGGGGCTGCCCGGTGAGAACCTCGACTTTTTCCGGGCAGTGTTTTAAACTTACCCTGCATCTGCTCTTGTTTCTGGACCTCTTTCACTGCAGTTACTAAAACCTTAGCTTGCAATTTCTGCTTCTCATCTTCTCTCCTCATGTATACTTTTTGAGCTTCCCTTAGGAGCTTCTGGAGGCTTTTATCTTGCCACCCCTCGATCTTTTCTAATTTTTTCCTAATGTCTTCCCAAGATTTAGCAACGAATTGTGTTTTTAACAGAACCTCCCCCACAGGAGAGTTCAGGTCAGTCCCAGAATAAATCTGTAAACTTCGCCGTAATCTCTCGATCCATTCAGTGGGTGGTTCCTCTTTCCCTTGACACTCTCCAAAAACTTTGCTAATATTCTGGCCCCTAGGGACCGCTTCTCTTATACCTTGTACAATTATGCTCCTTAAATCCATCATGTTCCGTCTGCCTTCCTCCGTCTGTGCATTCCAGCTCGGGCTTGCGCTAGGCTGGTTACCTGGCGTCCCCTGTGGATTGCGTCTGTCCCAGTCTCTGATACCGGCTTGTTTAATCATCTCTCTTTCCTCCTGATTAAACAATGATCTCAGGATTGCCATAAGATCGTCAAAGGTATAAATACTACTCCCTAAAAATTCGTCTAACCTCTCAGCCACACCAAAAGGATCATCCAACAACCCCCCCATCTCTTTCTTAAGTGCCCTTACATCTCCAGAGTTAAGGGGTACATTCACAAAACCGATCACTCCCGGGGCCGTAAGTACTTCCCTAAGAGGGAACAACCGGTTCCCTTCTTCACTCTCTCCCCATTCATTATCCACTATTCTCGCTCTCAAACGGGTTCTACTTGCGGGAGGGGAGTTGGTGATTGTGGGTTGCCTCCCCGTTATCAATTGTGGGAACTCTGCCGCCACCCGGTTGACGGGAGGGATCCCCTCCGTTGTATGGGAGGGTCCCAGTGGTGGCGGCTGGACCGGCAAGGACGGATAGGGTGATCCCCAGCCTTGTGCAGGAGAAACCTCCGAAGAGGCTGCTGTGGCTACGGTGTTTGCAGGCGGGGAAAGGGGAAGGGCTGCCGGCATCGCTGCCGGCACCGAGTCTCCCGCTTGAGACACATGCATCTCAGTGGGTTGGTCTTGGGGGCCCAAGGGTGCTGAAGGCACCACTTGATCTGCAGAGGAAGGTCCAGCCGGTCCATGATATGGGGGTGGTAAGTGGTCGAGGGGTTCCCAGGACTCAGCTCTCGACTCACGTTTTTCTTTTTGTTTCATTGGGAATAGCCCTACTCTGACGTTTAGCCAGAGCTTAGCATATTCCTTCTCCTCAGGATCTGAGAGGACCTTGTTCTCCACATAGGAGAATAACTTAATACACGTCCATTTTTCAAATGTGCCTAACACTGGCCAAGTGAGGTGACTTCTCAACTCCTGTCCTCCCCAAACCTCCATACAATAATGTATCAATTTTGCCTTTGATTTCCCCTTCCTCTGGGGACAATCTTCCCAGTGTTTTAGCATCCACCCCAAGGGACTTTCCAGCGGGATGTCTGGTGATTCCTCCCCCTGATCGGAGGAATTTTTCCCTGTGCTTCTTCTTTGAAGCTTACTCTTTTTCTGCCCCATACTTCGCAAATATATTTTCTTACCTGTATTTGACTTCTCCGTGAGTCGGTATCAGTTTCTGCGTTGTGTACTTACTCTAGGAATCAAAATTTTGCCAATACTCACCCTTCAGCGAGCTGAGCTGAGGTCTCTTGTAATCGATACTTTTGATCCTCTTCCAGACCTCTACCTGGGTCCGTTAACTAAAAGGGTTTACCAGTTCCCGAGCTCGACAGGATGTATCCTTCCCCTTTTAGTTCCTTGCGATCAGTCCCCCGAGACACCCTTTGGCCTCAGGTTTTTACAAGTGTGTGTTGAGAAAAAAAGCTTTCACTCTGGATCGCTTCCTTCGCGGCCGGCCAATTCCCTCGCGGGAGGATGGAAACGCGGCCTTGAAGTCCACACTCGCCCCGTGATCAGATCACGTCTCACACACTCGCCCGATCGCCCACTCAACCAGCAGTACTTATAGCTATTTTCCTGCGTGGATGTCTTTGTGCACAACAGACATTTTACGAGCAAAACAAGCCGCGGCTTCCCGAAGGCTCCGTGCCTTCCCGAGCTCTCTGCTCCGGATCCGTTTCCTTTTTATTGTGGTTTTATCTCAGCCTAAATTTGGTTCGGACGTCGGAACGAGCTACGGGGGTTCTCAACTCACCAGGCCGCCAAAATCAGCGGGGGTACCCGTCCTGGACAGTGAGATTCCCCGCAGTTTCTCCGATCCAAGTTCACGGCACCAATCTGTTATAAATGCAATGGCAAAATAGGGTTAATATAAAAAGCGATTTATTATAAAACAATTTCAATCACAAACAACGAGAGAAAAAAAACACAATAAATCTGCGCAGCGCTGGGTGGATAGGGAGACGTCTATACCCAGAGGTACAGATTTACCCAAATCCACGAAGGAGGGTAGACTGTCCGGGGTTTTTATAGGGATTTTGTGTCCTGAGGCCAAAACTCCGAGCAGTTACTGTTCAACAAAGAGTTTAGATGGCTGGTTGAATGAATTTCCTGGAACCATGGAACTGAATCAATAGACGACTGGGCAGAGTCTGTTCGCATGTGAAAGGTTCTGAGTGCTTCTTGATTGTATCTTCGTTTGGACTCTCAGGGTGAAGTGTCCAAGTCCGGTGCGGAGTCGACGGATATCTCGGCTGGGCTCCTCTTATTGTTTGGCCTGATCACATCTTCAGTCGGGGCTTGCAGGAAGGGGTGCCCAGGTGCGGTGTGGAGTCGATGGGCATCTCGGCCTGGCTCCTTTCTTTGTTTGGCTTAATTGTTCGTGTCCTGCTCTTTCTTTCAGGCTGATGAACGTCGCCTAGGGTCGTTACCGCCTGAATGGGTAGTTACTGCTGGGTTTGGGGAAATTCTTAGGCCACACTATATTTTATATAATTTTTACATTGTTACAAATCCAGTTATATACTTATTTATTCTTTCATGAATTTTTATCCAAGGTTACATTTATCACACTTAAGTAGAGATAAAATCCCTTGAAACCCCAAGTATTATTTCTACTTAGATTTATATGATGCTGCATTATAAAACTACAGCTGTTATTTCTATGAAATCTGGTTCTAGGGTTTTCTTTCTTGTTCTTGTCCAGAAGAAGCACCTTTTTACCAGTGAAGATAGATACAAGAAGTATCCATATCCAATTCATTTTCAGAGTAATTGTTATCCTGAAAGAGAGGGGAAATTACTAAGTAATTTGGTTTTCTTTCTTTTTTTTTTCTTTCCTTTTTTATTTTTTTTTCATAAATTATTTGAGTATCTGCACAGTGTCACAGGCTTACTGAATGTTTCCATTGTCTTTGCCATTTTACTCTCTGGTGATCCACATTCTTTTAAAACTAATTAGACCGTGAAATAATATGTCTTTTATCTCTGAGGCAGATACACAAAACTTGCTTTGCTCATATAATCTGTGTAATATGGAAATATGTCTGAAAAACTCTGTTTCCCTAACATTGTCGGGCAACCCAACTCATTTCCCTCTCAACTTGCACTGCATCAATAGATTTTGTATTGGATTTCCTAGGGCATGCTTAGGGAAACTGTGCTTTCCCCAGCTCTTCAAATGATAAAAAATATATGCATTACAAAATCAATATATGCATTACAACATGAAGCTCAAATTTGTCCTTACTGGATTAAACTAGATATGGTTGTTGTGAATTCATGTTGTAAATATTGGCTTTTCACAATTATTCTGATAAATATATATTATATGCTTTCACTATATTCTTTTCTCTCTTAGTAAGTTATAGGCTTAGATAGGAATTCTGAATAATAAAGATATGTTTCATCCAGACAAGGCAAGACAATGGGAGGATTAAGCTGTGGAAAACAGGCTATTATCAGCAGCAGGAAATGGAGAGCAAACTGTTATCAAAAAACCGGTACCAGGACGTGGGCAGGGGGGAAAGATAAGCTCAGCTGCCCTCAGAAGAAGGATGAGGGGCCCAGACCCTTATCAACAACTGACCATCTGCAGAAAAAAGGAAACCAGACTCCAAAAGAATGCTGACCAGCAAGAATAATGATGACCAGCAAAAAAAATTATGATGACCAGCAGAAACTGAGACTGTGCAGGAGCATGATCCAAGAAGGTGGAACCAGGGAGGGGACATGCTTGAATATGCATTAACCCCTCACAGCAAGGATGGGATAAAAGGGGTATCCATGAGATACCAGGTGTGCTCTTGGCAGCGCGCCAAGGCACCCGGCCGTTTTAACCCTTTGCTTTATTTCTTATGTCTCCTAATTGTCTTTTATTAATATTAAATTCTTTTTATAATTTATTAAGTGAATCTCGTTTTTAAGAATTTTGGGGGCTCTTTCTGGGATAAGCACCTCACCTCTAGGACCACCGGAGATCCAGAACGGGGAAACAGGCGCGCCCCTGCTGAGTTCAGCAGACCCCGCTCCGTTTCTCCTAGCGTGGGCCAAGCGGCTGCAGGTCAAAACCCCGAGGACAAGAAGGAGAGGAATAAAGCAAAGGAAAGGGGAAAAGGCTCCCTAAAAACCACGGTATTTTTGCTCCATAATTCTTGTGCATGAAGACCCAAAGAAGAAGACGGATTGTAAGTAATCTTTGGGGGGAGCGGGAAGCGGGGGTTTCAAGATACCCCCGGGGTTACTGGGACTGGGTCTCAGGGGAGGGGTTAGCCCCTCGGGAAAAGGAGCCCAAGGTTTTCCTGGCACAATCCACTGGGAAAACAGAGTAAAATGTGGATTCTCTAAAACTTTGTCAAGTTGAGGATTAAATCCAAGAAATTTGGACTTAAAACTGCCAAACTGAGGAATAATCCAAGAAACTTGGGATATTTGACATATTACAGTGCCCATGGGCAGATATTAACAAGGGAAGTAAAGAGCACCTTATTGTCTTGCTGTGACTGGGTGGAGTTGAATGAACAGATGTGAGAATGCATAAATAGGTGTGATTGTTGCGTTAAAGTCTGTGGGGTTTTTTTGGAATTGTGTTGTTAAAGAGGAAATGTTTCCTGTGCTGTGCTGGAGTAAGAGTGAACACGGGTCGATGTTTCCACAGGGACTGGATCACGGTGGGGACACATGGAGTGATTCGCTTCCTCCCTGCGAGCTCCTGTCATGGAGCCCCAGGGGGGGAGCAAACCAGAACTGGGTTTTGTAACCCAGGAGCCGCGGGGGTGTTGTATCAAATCTGTTCTCAGCGGGATAGCAGCTCTGGTCTCAGAGCAGAGCCAAGGTTATCTTTAGTGGTGATGGTCCCTCCGCGCCTTTCTTCCCCCCCTGGGCAACAAGAGCTGCTTGCAGGGGAGGGGTCGCTTTGGTGAGCTAGTATGTGATTCAGCATTTAAAGTTGTTTGCTTTTTGGTTTTTTGGTTTTTTTAGAAGTTTTTTTTGCCCCAGTGTAGCAGCGGTGAAAAGTTTTTCTGGGAGATCGTGCTCCCAGAGCTACTCCCCATCGAGCTATTGAGACGGAGGGGCGGGTCAGCCTCAGGAGTGCAAGGGAACTCCTGGAGCTCCGGCCGGCGGTGAGTCGGGCCGAATCCTGATGAGATCAGGGCACGGAGGGTGCCCTGAGGGGATGAGTTCAGCCTATCCCTTTTGAGTAGAGTGAGGGCAGGGGCCTTCTAAGTCTTGGTGCCCCTGGATTGTTTAAACTTATTTTGGAGCTCTCAAGCCACAGAGCTGTGTTTAGGTGGCTGCCGGCAGGCTGGATTGAACCACAAATGCTGGTTCGGGTTCCCTGCTCCAGGCACAGGGGGATCAGAGGAGCTCTCAGTGACTCCTAGAACCTCCTGAAGCTGTGAAACAGGCTGGGAACATGCCCAATGGTGAGAGAGCTGGGCGAGTCCCTCTGGGACCCAGGTTTTCTATGCCGGAGTCTTATGAGACCTTGGGCACATTAAGTTCTGTGATTCCGGGAGTAAGGACTGGTGTCAAACTGTCTCAGAGAGCTTTTTCTTATCCAGATGTGTGAATGAGATATGGAGCAGTACTGGCGTATGGTATCAGCTCCAAACCAAGGGAGCTGCAAGTTGCAAGCCTTTGTTTTACCGGGTTCTGAGAGAATTCTGTATATGATGGTGCTGTGGGCTTCTGCAGCAGTAAGCTGTGTCGGTGCTTAAAATTTGAAATTTCAGGAAGAGCAGAGAAGTTTTGGAGAGAAGCTTAGAAGAATTCCAAGAAATGCATCCTGGGAGAAAGTGGAAAAAGAAGTAAGCTCTGTTTGTTTTTTCTTGAGTGACTGCAATATTTATTTTGTAGAGAAACAAACCCATTTCTTAGTATGCCTTCCAATTTCTTTACTTTAGTGAATATCATAGAATTTTGTGGTTGATTTTAATTTTAAAGGCAAGTTACAGTAATTTGCAGAGTAGTCACTTCTTGAGGTGAAAACTTATCAGGTTGTCAATAAGTGTTAGAGCTGTTAACCCTAATGTTGTTTGTGTCCCGTGCTGATGGGCACAGCCCATGGTTCTTAACAGCAGAACCTGGTGCCAGCCTAAAAGCAAAATCCTGTGGATTGCTGTAAATCTTTTTACTGCTGCTGAAAATTATTTTGTCTCTCTTTTCACAATATGAAATGCTGATCATCTCTCTGATGATTTCTAAAAAGAGTTATTGTGATAGTGTGTTTAGGTGAAGATCAGGCTCAGAACTGCCATGATTTCTTGTTCTTTTGAATTTGCCAAGAAAGTGCACATGTCTCTAGGAGTGCTTGTGTTGTTTTGCAGATGTGCTTATTACAGAAGCAGAAGTGGACCCAGTTAAAAAAAAAAAATTAGAATTAAGATTGTTGGTGTTTTGAATTGAGAAGAGAATTGTGGAGACTCTAAACTTGGTCTATTTTAATAAGTACATGTGTTAATTTAGAGATGAGTCTTATTTTGTGAAAGAAGAGTTTGAAAACAATTGTAAGACTGGTTCTTGCTATAGATTGTTCATAGTATATAAGCTGCAAGTACTGTTGAAACATAAAGGTATTGTCAGAAACTTGTCAATGTATCTAAATGCCTATAAGAATAAAAGACCTGATCGTATCTTGTCATGAGAAAAGTTACACTAGAGATTATTCACATTAAGCAGCTGTGTGAGGATAGACTGCTTTGTACCTGTAGAAGAAAATTTGGAGAAGAATGATGTCTGTCTTCATTTCTAGCTTGACTGAAGATCTGTTCAAGGCAGTAGAAATAGTAATTGCAGGTTTGTTTTAGTTGGTAAAAGTAGCTGGCTTAGCTGACTGGTCTCTGTGTCTAGCGCCTTTGGGGCTTTGGGGAAGATCCCCAAAAAAGGAGGTGTTAGGATTTTGTAGTTGATTCTGAAGCAAAGTAATTTGTGTAGTGGAGATTCTGGAAAGATGTGGTGTAAAGAGTGCGAGATGATAGTGGCAGAGAGAGAGAGAGAGGTTTGCGATGCCTTTCATTAGAGTTGTAAAGATTTTTAGAAAGAGAGTGAGAAGTGTCTTGTTGGCTCCGAAGAGTGTGCACTGGCTTGTGAGGAGAAAAACTTTCAAGCACGATTAGAGGTGAGAATTGTGCCCGAAATAGGAAATGTTAGGAGTATCTGGAGCGCTGGGTTAGGAGTTGCTAAGTTTAAGTGTTGTTTTATTGCTTTTATGTAAAGCGGCTGTAGCAGGACCCGGTCCCTGTGAGTGACGAACAGCGGGGCCCGGTGTGGCGGCTCCCGGTCCTCTCCCACCTGATGTGAAGGGTGCAGAGCGCGGTTCGTGAGGGGCGCTGCTGGAGCGGGACCCGCCGTGTCTGTGCCGGGGTCTCGAGGGGTGCGGGGTGCCGGGAGTGCTCGCCGGCCCGGCAGCGGTGCTGGGTGAGGTTTAGTGCTGAGGAGCGAGCTGGCCCAGCAGAGGAGCCCCAGACCAGAGCACTGTGGACTCCGGGCTCTGCCCCTCGGCTGTGGTGGGAGCTGAGTGTGTTTGAACATGCCAGTCCTGTGTGTGAAGGGACGGCACAGCAGGGAAAGAGGGGACACGAGCTTTGCCCCAGGGTCAGCACGCAAGTGACAGCCCCTCCCTGCAGAGCGAGCTGCTGAAACAGCCTGCTCGGCCCAGAGCTGCAGCAGCAGGAGGGGGAGAGAGAAATAGCCTGAAAAACTGCATAACTTGCCAAAAGGTAAATAGAAAAATAATGAGAAAAACACCATTAGGTGGCCGTGAATTAGCCTTACGGCCATTCCAAAGTATTCAAGTGGATTTCACTGAAGTTCCCCAAGTCCAAAAATGGAAGTTCCTATTGGTAATAGTAGACCACTTAACTCACTGTGTAGAAGCTATTCCCGCTGCCAGGGCCACAGCTAATGTGGTGTGTAAAACTCTTTTGGAACAGATTATTCCCAGGTATGGAATGATTAATAAAATAGACTCAGATAGAGGAACACATTTTACATCTAAAGTCTTACAGCAAATAACCCAAACCTTGGGAATAAAATGGGAATTGCATACCCCCTGGCACCCACAAAGTTCAGGCCGGGTGGAAAGAATGAATCAAACTTTAAAGAAGACCTTAACAAAATTAATGATTGAAACCCAGATGTCCTGGGTAAAATGTTTACCTCTGGCTCTATTAAGGGTTCGAACACAACCCAGGTCAGACCTGGGAGTGTCACCCTATGAAATGATGTTTGGACTACCCTTCCTTACCACCCGACATGAAACTGCCACTTATGAAGTAGGGGAAATAAGTGTCAGAAAATATGTCACCACAATTGCTAAAACACTTGAAAACCTAAGGCTAAAAGGAATGATCCCTCAAACCACCCCTTTGGAGTTCAAAATTCATAATATTCATCCAGGAGAATGGGTACTGGTGAAGACATGGAAGGAACAATCTTTACCTCCTCAATGGGAAGGTCCTTTTCAGGTACTGCTGACAACGGAGGCTGCAATCCGGACCAGGGAGCGAGGTTGGATCCACGCCAGTAGAATCAAGGGACCTGTGAAAAGACCTGAGGAGTGGATTATAACTTCTGAACCGGGTGATACCAAATTGACTCTAAAGCCGGGGCTGGGTGGTAATGAACTGGGACAATCCACAGGATCCAAGGGATGAGCAAAGAATCACGCCTAATTGGGAAGTGAGACCAAGCCTGTATCAGTGGTTTCAAGTCCTGCCTGGACAAGTTCTGAGACACCTTTGATATCCACCTTGGGGAGGAATACTCCCTCTCCAAACAGGAGGATCGGGGCTGTTTCGGTCAGGAAATCCTCATATTTTTGCTTTGGCCTGTGATCTGTATAAAGAAGGGGGAGAATCACAACTTCCATCAGTGCCACACCATATACCTTGTATAAATCATCCCAATATGGGACATGCTAGCTGGGTTAAATATAAGTGTTTAAGTTGTGGGAAAAATTGGTATTGCAGCTCACACAATCGGTGTTCTTGTTGTAGGGAGTGTCGAGCACATAATAGATCCTCTATCCAAACAGAATTGCAGGCAACTGAAATAATAACTCTGTTCTGTGGATGGGAATTACTGGTGCCTGTTGAGTGGGAAATACCTGAAGAACGGTGGGATACTACTGTTAAAAGGTGTCAGAAGAGATTTGCTTGGAAATTACAAAAGAGGAAGTGACAAGGAAATAGGGGGCAAGACCAGATTGGCCTCTATAACTCGCCACCAAGAAGAATATAAAACACCTGCTGTGAGCTGCAACCTCATAGGCAGGATGGGTGGGGGTGTAAGCCATACTGGACCCCTATTATTCCTTCTTCTGTCACTTATCCTTTTCCCTTTTGGGACCCCAGCAAAGCCATGTTACAAATGCTATCGAAAACTTTACATGGAAAAACGCCGGGGTTTCTTTCTTATTACCCACACCAATATCAATAGTCACTGCTATAACCCATCCAAGTTAAGTACCTGTATACATAAAGGAGAAAAATATTGGATCACAGAAAGCTTAGGAGTCAGTGGTACTAGATTGGGAAGCACTTGCCCAAAAGGGGAAAAATGGATTTGCTTCACGGGGGCAGTCAAGGGAAAGACCCAAGATTTGATAAAAGAGCAAGTGATAAGAAAAAAGATAAAACCAACACAGAAACCTAAACCTAACTTAACCTCACGTCAGGACCTGTATGCAAGGCTCAAACAGCAATTAAAAGGGGAAATAGATATCTCAAGACTAGGGAAAAACCTGTTTGTGGATTTAGGGGAGAGGATAAGTAAAGAACTTAACATAACGAACTGCTGGGTCTGTGGAGGAGCCTTGATGACGGAGGAATGGCCACGGAAAGGTAGTAGCATAGGCCCGGTGGAGCTCCTTAAGTGGAACCGGACCAATATAAGAGGGGGGACTCGACCAGAAGGATGGATTCTAAGTTCAACAGTGATAGGGGAAGAATGTTTATGGCGAACTGGTAAGGAATTTATTAAAGAAATAGGGAAAACTCCCTGTAAAAGGTATAAGGTTAGCAATGGAACTTCTACATGGTGGATCCCAGAGGAACCAACTTTGTATTGGACTCAAGGAAAAGTAGAAGAAAAGAATTGTGTGTATGATAATCGAACCAGACTCTTCAGATGTAATGGTAAAGGGAAAAATCCTTACTCTGGAATCCCAGAAATATCTAAATTTTGGGAAAATATAAATCAACAGAAAAATGACTATTGGAAGGCACCAGATGGCTTATTTTGGATATGTGGGAAAAGGGCATACCCAAAGCTCCCTTCTCAATGGAAAGAGAGTTGTACTCTGGGAATCATTCAACCAGGATTCTTCCTTTTGCCAGGACCAGATGGAGATCAATTGGGAGTGCTGGTTTATGAGGACCTAAAAAGAAATGAAAGGGAATTGTTTGGAGGACCTCAAAAATGGGGAGATGAGGAATGGCCCCCTGAACGCATCCTAGAAACATATGGGCTAGCTACTTGGGCACAAGATGGAAGTTGGGGATATCGAACCCCAATTTACATGCTAAATCGCATTATAAGACTCCAAGCTGTAGTAGAAATCATAACCAATGAAACAGCTGGGGCTATGGAATTAATAGTCAGTCAGCAATGCCAAGCCAGAGCTGCAATATATCAGAATAGACTGGCTTTGGACTATCTATTGGCTGAAGAGGGGGGTGTTTGCGGGAAATTTAATACATCAGATTGTTGTTTGCAAATTGATGACAATGGAAATGCCGTTCTAGATATCGCCAAGAACATCAGAAAAATAGCCCATGTGCCAGTCCAAAAATGGGAGTCAGTGATGACCACCAATTGGTGGAATAACCTCTTGGGGACAGAATGGTGGAAGAAGCTAGGTTTCTTCCTCCTATGCGCTACAGCTGGTTTAATATTCCTTCCTTGTCTAATCCCCTGTTTCATCCAACTAATCACCAAAGTGGTGCAGGGCATGCAAATAGTAGCAATGCCTACAGACCCAAAATTGGCTACATCTGGAACGGCACAAAAAATCATGATATTAAGAAAACAAAATAATGTGAAAGATCTGCTAGAAGAAGCTAAATTGATTTGTGAGAAAAATGAACGAGTGCTAGAAGCTAGGAAACAAGAATTATTGCTCAAGCCAAATGATTTATAAAAAAAATAAAAGGAGGGGTTGTTGTGAATTCATGTTGTAAATATTGGCTTTTCACAATTATTCTGATAAATATATATTATATGCTTTCACTATATTCTTTTCTCTCTTAGTAAGTTATAAGCTTAGATAGGAATTCTGAATAATAAAGATATGTTTCATCCAGACAAGGCAAGACAATGGGAGGATCAAGCTGTGGAAAACAGGCTATTATCAGCAGCAGGAAATGGAGAGCAAACTGTTATCAACAAAACCGGTACCAGGACGTGGGCAGGGGGGAAAGATAAGCTCAGCTGCCCTCAGAAGAAGGATGAGGGGCCCAGACCCTCATCAACAAGTGACCATCTGCAGAAAAAAGGAAACCAGACTCCAAAAGAATGCTGACCAGCAAGAATAATGATGACCAGCAAAAAAATTATGCTGACCAGCAGAAACTGAGACTGTGCAAGAGCATGATCCAAGAAGGTGGAACCAGGGAGGGGACATGCTTGAATATGCATTAACCCCTCACAGCAAGGATGGGATAAAAGGGGTATCCATGAGATACCAGGTGTGCTCTTGGCAGCGCGCCAAGGCACCCGGCCGTTTTAACTCTGCTTTATTTTATGTCTCTTATTGTCTTTATTAAACTTTTTAAAATTTACAGGAGTGAACTTCGTTTTTCACATGGTTTAATCAGTTGCAATCTTCTGACTAATTGTACTCCACAGAGGAAGAAATATAACTTGAGACAGCTGCACTTCTGAGACCTTTGAGCTGCATTTTGAAATTATCATTATTTCATAATATTGTCTGTACCCACTTTGTTAGTTGCCCTGTCTCTAGAAACCAGTACATAAGCAAATAAGAAAAGATAAAGAATATAGCAAAGAATATAGCACAGAAACACTGATACTTTTGACAAATGCAGTTTAGATTAAATTATTCTTCACAGTGAATTATAGTATCTTAATGCTCTGTAGACTTAGTAAATTGTTTGCTACCATGTTTGCTAATTATCATTCTAAAGGAAGGCTAGAAATATGACAATACATTGGAAGAGCAGTGAAGCATTCAATGCTTTTCCAGGTACCAACTAGCAAGGTTCTTTTGCTGAGGTACAATTATGTTATCTGTTGTTATTTGACAAACTAAAAAACTTAATCAGAAAATTGCTACACTTAAGATTTCAAGTGCATCTTAGTGTCTTCTACAAATTTCAGACAGAAGTTTGCTTCCTCCTGCCTCTGCCTCTATTCCTTTCCAAAAAGGCATATCACATGTGTTGCAGACTTCCCAGAAATCTGTGAGTTTTGGGCTGCTTTGAACTGAGGATGTGAGAAAAAACTTTCATGGGTAATGTCCTGCCAAGTATCATGTCTCATATATCAGTTGGTAGCAGATGTGGCAAAACAGCACGAGGAGATTTAATTCCTGATCGGCCATTTAGTACTTTATGGGTCATAACACATCTTAAATTCCATCTGGAGACCATGAGGCAGTCACTGTAAATACCACAGAAGTACATCAACACTCCCAGTAAAATATTCTCTTTTACCTCTGTCTCGGTTCTAGAAGACAGGTGTCTGCTAGGGAGAGCAGGAGCCTCCCTTGGAATGAAAAAATGTAGACCCCCTCCCTCTGAATTATTATAAATTTGAAATCAAGGGGCTTTCAGGCAGAGATCTGGGGATAGGAATAACAGTTCTTTACTAGTATAACTAGGCAAACAAACAAAGAATAACTATAGCAATAACAAGAACACAGAACCAGGGACCTGGGACAGCTTTCTCAGCTGAGATGGGATGGAGGAGAGGTTTTGTTTTCACAAACCCCTCGGGCAGTCAGTCCCGGTGCTCCTGCAGGGCTCCGAGGAACAGTCGGCTGGAAACAGCAGGGACGAGCTAGTTAGGTTGTCCCAGCACATAATGGGTAAAAATTCCCCGGGCAGGCCAGAAGGACAAAATAAAAAAAAAAAAAAAAAAAAAGGACACCTAACCCTCAACAACCTCTCAATAATACGGGACTATTTTGTACCACATC
Source organism: Pseudopodoces humilis (assembly GCF_049639895.1). Taxonomy (NCBI): domain Eukaryota; kingdom Metazoa; phylum Chordata; class Aves; order Passeriformes; family Paridae; genus Pseudopodoces; species Pseudopodoces humilis. The sequence continues at coordinate 9,831,276 of NC_142203.1, forward strand.
TGTGTTGGCTCCTAACAGACACCAAGCTACAACACACTATAAAGCATATTTTTGCAGTCTAAGAAAATTACTCCCTCTCCTTGGGGAAAACAAACACAAACAAAACCCCCCCAACTCTAACAAAAAAACAAACAAACAAACAACAACAAAAAAGTAAAACACAAACCAAACCAAGCCAAAACAAAACAAACCCAAAAACCAAACAAAAGCAAACCACAAAAAAAATGGTAACATGTGAAACCTGAGAGACTATTGGTAAAAATGCCGACTTTTATAATGTGACTGTGATAAATATAGCATTGGATAAAAATTTGTGAAGGAGAATAAAGAATTATATGTTATATTTGTAATATTGTAAAGATACAAAATGTAAAACAATCCAGAGCTTCCTTCCCGAGTCGGACAGTAACGATCGACAGCGACGCTTATCAGCACGAAATAAAGAGCAGGACACAGGCAATCAAACCGGACAATAAGAATAGCCCGGTCGAGATATCCATCTGCTCCGAACCCAAACTGGCTACTCCACCCCAGGAGATGCAATCAGAAGACACTCAGAGCCATTCGCATGTGAAAGGATTCTGCCCCGTCAGCTTGAAGGATCCAGGAAGTCTATTCACCCACACATCTAGACTCTTTGTTAGACTGTGCCCATCCCGGGTTTTGCCTCAGGATACAAAAATCCTTATAAAAACCCCGGACCGAAGTCCCTTCCTTGTGGATTTGGGAAAATCTGTACCTCTGGGTGCAGACCCCTATCCACCCGGCGCTGCGCTGATTTATTTTATTGTGGTTTTTCTCTCGTTGCTTGTGATTGAAATTGTTCTATAATAAATCGCTTTTTTTATATTAACCCTATTTTGCCATTGCATTTATAACATGACTTTAACATAATAATAATAATGGAGACCCTATGATGCCACTAATGATATTAATGAGGACTGACATATGCCTCCAATACTGATAATTGAATATACACCCTCTACTGTCCAAGTTTTATCTAGGGTGTGTTTTTTTTACCTTGTGTCAAAGAGAGCCAAGACAGATAGCTTTACATCACTGGAGCAAGGAAAACGTTTCTGATGTCTGTTGTTAAATACTCTGTGGCAACTGATAGGGATAGATGTTTGTTATCCAAATATTAAAACCTGATGCTGCCGTTTATGAAGTACTGTTTGTTCCCTGAGTTGGATCATTTTTGTTTTATTTCGTTATTTCAAAGATTTTCAGTTTAAGTCCTCATGAGTCATCCAAGACTCTCCTACTTGTTCTGAAACATAGTTACTTTATTTCAGGTCTTTATCATGAATGATCATATGTATCAATACCTGTCTAATTGATCAGTGAGCAGTATGTATGAACAAATATAAATGGAGATGAAATGTTTAGATTAAAAACTTTGTGGTGTTAATTTTGTGTTGTGACTAAACAATGTCAATTTTTTATCCAGTCAGATA